>NC_060183.1:212500-435000 GCF_021184085.1 Oncorhynchus gorbuscha
GTATGGCTAGCAGTAGATATTGAGCTGTGTATAATGTATGGCTAGCAGTAGATATTGAGCTGTGTATAATGTATGGCTAGCAGTAGATATTGAGCTGTGTATAATGTATGGCTAGCAGTAGATATTGAGCTGTGTATAATGTATGGCTAGCAGTAGATATTGAGCTGTGTATAATGTATGTTGTTTATTGATGAGTTTAATCAGTTAGTTGTATGGTAGTGTATGTAGCTGGCCATATTTAATGTATTGGAATCTGTGCTTCATTAACATCATGTATGTACACTGAGTGTACTAGA
Organism: Oncorhynchus gorbuscha; assembly: GCF_021184085.1. Taxonomy (NCBI): domain Eukaryota; kingdom Metazoa; phylum Chordata; class Actinopteri; order Salmoniformes; family Salmonidae; genus Oncorhynchus; species Oncorhynchus gorbuscha. The sequence goes on from NC_060183.1 coordinate 212,797, forward strand.
CATTAGGACTCTTTCCACGACATAGACTGACCAGGTGAATCAAGGTGAAAGTATTGATGTATTGATGTCACTTGTTAAATCCACTTCAATTATTGTAGATGAAGGAGAGGAGACAGGTTAAAGAAGGATTTTTAAGCCTTGAGACATGGAATATGTATGTGTGCCATTGAGGGTGAATGGGCAAGACAAAATATTTAAGTGCCTTTGAATAGGGTATGGTAGTAGGTGCCAGGCGCACTGGTTTGAGTGTGTCAAGAACTGCAACGCTGCTGGGTTTTTCACACTCAACAGTCCTACCACCCAAAGAACATTCAGCCAATGGGTCATTGATGAAAGAGGACAGAGAAAGCTGTGCAGAGCAACAGATGGGCTACAGTTAGTCAACTGACAGTCCAGTACAGCTGCCCAAAGACCCATATAATAATGCACAACTTGTCGTACCTTGACACAACCTTACAGAGTTCCAATTCTTTAAAAAAAGAAAATGTGTTTGCAGTGATCTAAGGAACGAAAACGCTGGACACTGGAGAATTGGAAAAACATTTCCTGGTCTGATGAATCCCGGTTCCTGCTGTTTCACTCTGATGGGAGGACTAGGGTATGGAGAATACCATGAGTACATCATGTTGTGGTGGAAGGACTAGGGTATGGAGAATACCATGAGTACATCATGTTGTGATGGGAGGACTAGGGTATGGAGAATACCATGAGTACATCATGTTGTGATGGGAGGACTAGGGTATGGAGAATACCATGAGTACATCATGTTGTGATGGGAGGACTAGGGTATGGAGAATACCATGAGTACATCATGTTGTGATGGGAGGACTAGGGTATGGAGAATACCATGAGTACATCAAGTTGTGATGGAAGGACTAGGGTATGGAGAATACCATGAGTACATCATGTTGTGATGGGAGGACTAGGGTATGGAGAATACCATGAGTACATCATGTTGTGATGGGAGGACTAGGGTATGGAGAATACCATGAGTACATCATGTTGTGATGGGAGGACTAGGGTATGGAGAATACCATGAGTACATCATGTTGTGATGGGAGGACTAGGGTATGGAGAATACCATGAGTACATCGTGTTCTATTGGACACTAGATCCTGTTATGTTGTTCTATAGAACACTAGATCCTGTTCTATTGGACACTAGATCCTGTTCTGTTGTTCTATTGGACACTAGATCCAGTTCTGTTGGACAGTAGATCCCATTCTGTTGTTCTATTGGACACTAGATCCTGTTCTATTGGACACTAGATTCCGTTCTGTAGTTCTATTGGACACCAGATCCTGTTCTATCGGACACTAGATCCTGTTCTATTGGACACTAGATTCCGTTCTGTAGTTCTATTGGACACCAGATCCTGTTCTATCGGACACTAGATCCTGTTCTATTGGACAGTAGATCCTGTTCTGTAGTTCTATTGGACACTAGATCCTTTTCTATCGGACACTGGATCCTGTTCTATTGGACACTAGATCCTGTTCTGTAGTTCTATTGGACACCAGATCCTGTTCTGTTGTTCTTTTGGACAGTAGATCCTGTTGTGTTGGTCGATTGGACACTAGATCTTGTTCTGTTGGCGACTAGATCCTGTTCTATCGGACACTAGATCCTGTTCTATCGGACACTAGATCCTGTTCTATTGGACACTAGATCCTGTTCTGTTGGACACTAGATCCTGTTCTGTTGTTCTATTGGACACTAGATCCTGTTCTGTTGTTCTATTGGGAACTAGATGCTGATCTGTTGTTCTATTGGACACTAAATCCTGTTCTGTTCTTCTATTGGACACTAGATCCTGTTCTATTGGAAAGAGACTAGATCCTGTTCTATTGTTTGAGAAAGACCCCACTGAACGATTCAGAACATGAATAATTCTATTTATATTGATAAAATGTATTGTATAACATAAGGAAGTGAAATGTCATCACCAGATCAAATGTTCACCCTGCAGAGTGGGTGGACAGCCTGAGTACTGTAGGACCAGTATATTGTATTTCCATTTGGTTTCACTCATCTACTTCAAAGTGTTTGTGTCGCCTACTGAAATAACAAACTAATTATGTTGATTTGAAACGTAGCCTTACTTCCTTGGTCAATAAAGGAGGGGTTGATGCACAAGTCGTGTAGAAATGTTTGTTGGGCTGGCATAGAGTAGTTTATTAAACACACAACAGATTTGATTCAACACTTTAGCCAGGGACACAGCCTGTGATTTACTCTGTCCATTAATGCTGTTTTGAACAGTGTTGCTTTGCAGTAACATGCCTATAGGTCAGCCATAGCTAATCGCAGTAAGACACCTACAGTTTGGACCAGAGAACTATAGACTTGATTCAAATAGAGAACCCTTGAACCCAGTATGGCGCTCCGAGTTTGAACTCTGACGCCATCTAGTGGTTAAACATAGGACTAAACGCTGCTGCCAAGTTAGGATAGAGAATAGGGTTAGTGGTTTTTCCATTACATATGTCTCCTCTATCTGCCGATTCCATTACATATGTCTCCTCTATCTGCTGATTCCATTACATATGTCTCCTCTATCTGCTGATTCCATTACATATGTCTCCTCTATCTGCTGATTCCATTACATATGTCTCCTCTATCTGCTGATTCCATTACATATGTCTCCTCTATCTGCTGATTCCATTACATATGTCTCCTCTATCTGCTGATTCCATTACATATGTCTCCTCTATCTGCTGATTCCATTACATATGTCTCCTCTATCTGCCGATTCCATTACATATGTCTCCTCTATCTGCTGATTCCATTACATATGTCTCCTCTATCTGCCGATTCCATTACATGTCTCCTCTATCTGCCGATTCCATTACATATGTCTCCTCTATCTGCTGATTCCATTACATATGTCTCCTCTATCTGCCGATTCCATTACATATGTCTCCTCTATCTGCCGATTCCATTACATATGTCTCCTCTATCTGCTGATTCCATTACATATGTCTCCTCTATCTGCCGATTCCATTACATGTCTCCTCTATCTGCCGATTCCATTACATATGTCTCCTCTATCTGCTGATTCCATTACATATGTCTCCTCTATCTGCCGATTCCATTACATGTCTCCTCTATCTGCTGATTCCATTACATATGTCTCCTCTATCTGCTGATTCCATTACATATGTCTCCTCTATCTGCTGATTCCATTACATATGTCTCCTCTATCTGCTGATTCCATTACATATGTCTCCTCTATCTGCTGATTCCATTACATATGTCTCAATGTGTTTTTTTTTGCGACACTGATTTTGTGGAATAAAATAAATGGAAACCTGCCTCCTTATGGGCCAATGGAAACCTGCCTCCTAATGGGCCAATGGAAACCTGTCTCATGATGGGCCAATAGAAACCTGCCTCCTGATGGGCCAATTGAAACCTGTCTCATGATGGGCCAATGGAAACCTGCCTCCTGATGGGCCAATGGAAACCTGCCTCCTGATGGGCCAATGGAAACTTGCCTCCTGATGGGCCAATGGAAACCTGCCTCCTGATGGGCCAATGGAAACCTGCCTCCTGATGGGCCAATGGAAACCTGCCTCCTGATGGGCCAATGGAAACCTGCCTCCTGATGGGCCAATGGAAACCTGCCTCCTGATGGGCCAATGGAAACTTGCCTCCTGATGGGCCAATGGAAACCTGCCTCCTGATGGGCCAATGGAAACCTGCCTCCTGATGGGCCAATGGAAACCTGCCTCCTGATGGGCCAATGGAAACCTGCCTCCTGATGGGCCAATGGAAACCTGCCTCCTGATGGGCCAATGGAAACCTGCCTCCTGATGGGCCAATGGAAACTTGCCTCCTGATGGGCCAATGGAAACCTGCCTCCTGATGGGCCAATGGAAACTTGCCTCCTGATGGGCCAATGGAAACCTGCCTCCTGATGGGCCAATGGAAACCTGCCTCCTGATGGGCCAATGGAAACTTGCCTCCTGATGGGCCAATGGAAACCTGCCTCCTGATGGGCCAATGGAAACCTGCCTCCTGATGGGCCAATGGAAACCTGCCTCCTGATGGGCCAATGGAAACCTGCCTCCTGATGGGCCAATGGAAACCTGCCTCCTGATGGGCCAATGGAAACTTGCCTCCTGATGGGCCAATGGAAACCTGCCTCCTGATGGGCCAATGGAAACCTGCCTCCTGATGGGCCAATGGAAACCTGCCTCCTGATGGGCCAATGGAAACCTGCCTCCTGATGGGCCAATGGAAACCTGCCTCCTGATGGGCCAATGGAAACCTGCCTCCTGATGGGCCAATGGAAACTTGCCTCCTGATGGGCCAATGGAAACCTGCCTCCTGATGGGCCAATGGAAACCTGCCTCCTGATGGGCCAATGGAAACCTGCCTCCTGATGGGCCAATGGAAACCTGCCTCCTGATGGGCCAATGGAAACTTGCCTCCTGATGGGCCAATGGAAACTTGCCTCCTGATGGGCCAATGGAAACCTGCCTCCTGATGGGCCAATGGAAACTTGCCTCCTGATGGGCCAATGGAAACCTGCCTCCTGATGGGCCAATGGAAACCTGCCTCCTGATGGGCCAATGGAAACCTGCCTCCTGATGGGCCAATGGAAACCTGCCTCCTGATGGGCCAATGGAAACCTGCCTCCTGATGGGCCAATGGAAACCTGCCTCCTGATGGGCCAATGGAAACCTGCCTCCTGATGGGCCAATGGAAACCTGCCTCCTGATGGGCCAATGGAAACCTGCCTCCTGATGGGCCAATGGAAACTTGCCTCCTGATGGGCCCATGGAAACCTGCCTCCTGATGGGCCCAGGCAAGCACATTCATACGGCTTTGTCAGGACAAGATCAGCTTTAAAACACATCTCTGCCTGTTCTTCTCATTCATGAGATACAGCTAGTTATTGTGATCATATCTTGTATTGTAGCTTTTTTATTTTGTCATAACTAAGATATCACATCACAATCATATTTTATGCGTTTTAATAACTTGCATTTTAAAAATTAGAAAACCAATTGCAAAAATACTTTCCTTTTGTACAATTACATCCAACCAAGCAGCATTTTATGAAAACAACATATGTATTCTAGACAAATGTACTGAATAATGGTTACCAATGGTTACAAACAAAGAGTTTTCAGTAGCACAACTAGTAGACAAACACGGGAATGAAACAATATGTATAACAGTCATCTCTACCAATAAATACACGCACTTACTAAACAGTAGTTTCAGGCTAGGAATGAATGTAGTGGCATTACTGAGGTAGTTACTTCATTATCTTTTTAACGCCTATGGATGTTTCTCAAATGGCACCCTATATCTCCATAGGGCTCTGGTCAAAAGTAGTGCACTATACAGGGAATAGTGTGTCATTTGGGTCGCATTTTAGAATCTACTATTCTGCTTCAACCTCCTCTGGGAGGAGGTCTCCACGTCGCGTGTAGCTCAAACACATCCAGAAAGTGCTCAGTAGTAAATCATCATTACGGTCCCTCGACATTCACAGAAACATCAATTCTACATATCTGATCGTCAGTTTTCTAGATGGTAACAGTGCAGTACAATGCTACCAGAATCAGGACAACATCATCATCAACACAGATGGTGAATTACAGCAGTCAACAGGTATCAATATAGTTAACACAACACCAAAATAGTAACAAGCTCCTCAGCAGTTTGGTCCACTGGATAAGATTCACTTCCTGAAAAGTACAAACTACTAAATATCGTAGAAGTCTTTAAAAGGTATTTATTATTTTAAAAGTCTTCATTTTGGACTCTGGCTGGAAGACTTGGTAGTCATGACAATATGCCATACGAGGGCTAGTACTGTAAGTCTATTTAGACTCACATCAGTACATGGATTCTTCAACAAGCCCATCTGAAATAGAATGGTAACGCCATGTTAGTGTCATTTCAATCAACTCAAGGATTTTCTCCAATAAGAGTCAGTCAGACAACACACAGGAATGACTCATCCCCCCCAAGCACAACTACCATGTTAAAATAATTCCTGTCATTATTGGTATTAATACATGCATGTTATTATATCATGTGTATAATGTGTGATAATGCTGCAGGTTGAGCTGTGTATAATGTGTGATAATGCTGCAGGTTGAGCTGTGTATAATGTGTTATAAATCACCTTGATGGAGACTGTGGGGCAGGTTGAGTTGATGCAACTCAGAGGTCTGATTATGACAGCTTGTCCTCAGAGCGAAGGGATCCAGGTTAGGGTGAAATGGGTGCAGGGGGAGGGAGAGAGAGAGGGACGAGGGGTGTTGCAGGGGGAGGGAGAGAGAGAGGGACGAGGGGTGTTGCAGGGGGAGGGAGAGAGAGGGACGAGGGGTGTTGCAGGGGGAGGGAGAGAGAGCGGGATGACTGCTGCATGGATAGAGGGTCCACTAGAGAAGACAGAGCCAGGGTGGAAGGGTCCTGAGGTTGGTAGCAGTGAGACAGACTCCCAGGTCCCTGAACCATGCTCAGATCCTTCAGGAGACTATCAAACACTCCCTCATCCAGGACCAGCTCTGGCTTGATGTGGAGGGGGACAGGGGAGTGACCTGGGAGCTGTGCCCAGGGAAGGGGTTCTGAGCTGGGCTGACGTGGGGTCTGGATGGGGCTCAGGGTGTTGAACAGGTCGAAGCTGGAGGCCAGAGAAGAGATCTGCTGGGCTAGGATACTGATCTCTACCTTGTCTCTGTCACTGTAGAGGAAGGAGAGGTCGGAGGTCGGGGAGGGGTTAGGGGTCAGCAGGCCTCCAATAGGAGGAGCGACAGTCTGAGGTATATGGTGGCTCTGGTATGTCCTGGTGGCACCACCTTGTGGCTGAACCGAGAGGCTATATGGACTGGTGGCATCACCTTGTGGCTGAACCGAGAGGCTATATGGACTGGTGGCATCACCTTGTGGCTGAACCGAGAGGCTGTATGGACTGGTGGCATCACCTAGAGGCTGAACCGAGAGGCTGTATGGACTGGTGGCATCAACTTGTGGCTGAACCGAGAGGCTATATGGACTGGTGGCATCACCTTGTGGCTGAACCGAGAGGCTGTAGTCTTCAGTATGGATGGTGATGGGGCAGTCTGCTGAATTCTCTAACAGGTCTGATACAGATAGACAGTCAGGGACCAGCCGGGCATCAGCAGGGCATGCTGGGCAATCATGCTGGGGAGAAGAAGGGCAGGACTGAGGAGAGAATGTGTCAGTCTGGCTGAAGATACTCTGGTGGAAGGACTGCTCCGAGCCGGGCTGGAAGGACCTAGAGGAGGAGAGGAGGCAGGGTGGCCCAGTCCCTACCTCAGTCCCTCCCTCAGGGCAATGGTAGTAGTAGGTTAAGTTCTCTGTGTAGCCATACACATCCAACAGAGAGTCAGAGCTGGTGTCGTCCTGCTGTGCTGGAGAGAGGGAGGAGTTGTAGTGGGAGGAGGTGGGGCTGTAGGGAGGGGTGGAGAAGGCGGCGACAGGTGAGGCCTGAGAGGAGGAGCTACATGATGTCACGTAGAAAACAGCATTAGACTCTGCTCTCTGTCTCCTACTGGTCTTAGACCTGTTCTCAGTCTCAGATATACTACTGCACTGGCTGAATTCTCTCTGTCTCTTTAGGTCCCTGGTAGGGCAACAGCTCTGGGTCAGCTGGGGGGTGGGAGAGGGGCAGTAGGGCTGAGGAGGAGAGGCTCTGAAAGCATCGTTGTGGATGTTTTTCCTCAGATACATGGCTTCTGTTTCACTGTGAAGGAAAGAATACAAGTTACTCCAGTCTCTCAGAGCAAAGTTACTCAATGCAGACAACTACAATTATTACTACACATCTTTTTATTATTTACTTTTTCTTGTTTCAAGACAAAACAATAATCAAACTGTACATACACAGACATATTCTGAAGACTGCAGTTAAAGAGCATCTATTACCTGATAATGTAGTTACAGCAGCTCACTTCCTGGTTCCCAGAATGCTTAGCGGCTCTAGTGTAGATCCAGGACCATGAGAGGTCGCTGTGTTGGAGCCTCAGAACCATCTCCATCTGCCTACCCTCGTCTGCCTGCACTGGGTGAGGAGAGGACAGAAAAGCATTACTATAATGTCCACTATATTTCTCTAGCATCTTACACTAAGGAAGACTACTGTTCATACATAACTGTCAGGATTTGGCCAGGGTTGTTCCGGTTTTTGGTCACTAGATGCCCCCATTGTGCTTTTTGACCTTTTGTTTTCCCTTGATCCCCATTATTATTTGCACCTGTGCCTCGTTTCCCCTGATTGTATTTAAACCCTTAGTTTTCCTCAGTTCTTTGCTCTGTGTTTGTATGTTATAGCACCCAGCCCTAGTATTCTGTGAACTCTTGTTGATCCTGGTAGACTCTCTTGTGGAATTCTGTTTTTTGTTCTTGTTTATTTATTTTTGAGTATCTTTTGAGGCTTTTTATGCTTTACCTTCCACCTTGTGGATTTACCTTTTTGTCTTGGAGGATTACCTTTGTTCTTGTGGAATTCCTTTTGAGGTTGTGGAGTTACATGTTTTCCTGAAGGACTTCACTTTTTACTTCATTAAATACACCGTCTCAAGTACTGCTGTGTCTGCCTCATCTTCTGGGTTCTGCCGACTATTCGTGGCTCAGTTGGTTAAGTGACTGTTTCTCACTCCGGAGACGCGGGTTCGTAACCGGGTCCTGACACATAACAACGTGAGATGCTTCCATTTGGGTTCGTCATTGTTATTTGTTATAATATGTTAGAATATAGCATAACGGGTATAATGTAGTATTATTATTAGTATTAGTATTATGTAAACTCAGCAAAAAAAAGAAACGTTCCTTTTTCAGAACCCTGTCTTTCAAAGATCATTTGTAAAAATCCAAATAACTTCACAGATCTTCAATGTAAAGGGTTTAAACATTGTTTCCCATGCTTGTTCAATGAACCGTGAACAATTATTGAACATGCACCTGTGGAAAGCTCATTAAGACACTAACAGCTTACAGACGGTAGGCAATTAAGGTCACAATTATGAAGACCTAAGACACTAAAGAGGCCTTTCTACTGACTCTGAAAAACACAAAGAGAAAGATGCCCAGGGTCCCTGCTCATCTACTTGAACGTGCCTTAGGCATGCTGCAAGGGCAATAAATTGCAATGTCTGTACTGTGAAATGCCTAAGACAGTGCTACAGGGAGACAGGACGGACAGCTGATCATCCTCGCAGTGGCAGACCACGTGTAACAACGCCTGCACAGGATCCATACATTCAAACATCACACCTGCGGGACAGGTACAGGATGGCAACAACAATTGCCCGAGTTATACCAGGAACGCACAATCCCTCCATCAGTGCTCAGTCTGTCCGCAATAGGCTGAGAGAGGCTGGACTGAGGGCTTGTAGGCCTGTTGTAAGGCAGATCGTCACCAGACATCACCAGCAACAATGCAGCCTATGGGCACAAACCCACCGTCCCTGAACCAGACAGGACTGGCATTAAGTGCTGATGAGTAACGGTTTTGTCTCATCAGGGGTGATGGTCGGATTCACGTTTATCGTCGAAGGATTGAGCGTTACACCGAGGCCTGTACTCTGGAGCGGGATAGATTTGAGGTGGAGTGTCTGTCATGTTCTGGGGCGGTGAGTCACAGCATCATCGGACTGAGCTTGTTGTCATTGCAGGTAATCTCAAAGCTGTGCTTTACAGGGAAGACATCCTCCTCCCTTATGTGGTACCCTTCCTGCAGGCTCATCCTGACATGACCCTCCAGCATGACAATACCACCTGCCATACTGCTTGTTCTGTCCGTGATTTCCTGCAAGACAGGAATGTCAGTGTTCTGCCATTCTGCCATGGCCAGCGAAAAGCCCAGATCTCAATCCCATTGAGCACGTCTGGGACCTGTTGGATCAGAGGGTGAGGGCGAGGGCCATTTCCCCCAGAAATGTCCAGGAACTTGCAAGTGCCTTGGTGGAAGAGTGGGGTAACATCTCACAGCAAGAACTGGCAATTTTGGTGCAGTCCTAGAGGAGGAGATGCACTGCAGTACTTAATGCAGCTGGTGGCCACACAAAATACTGACTGTTACTTTTGATTTTGACCCCCCCTTTGTTCAAGGACACATTATTCAATTTCTGTTAGTCACGTGTCTGTGGAACTTGTTCAATTTATGTCTCAGTTGTTGAGTCTTGTTCTGTTCATACAAATATTTACATATGTTAAGCTTGCTGAAAATAAACGCAGTTGACAGTGAGAGGACGTTTCTTTTTTTGCTGAGTATAGTATCAAGGGTAGTTTTAATGTTTCTCTACTTACTCAGACTCTTATGTGAGTTGGCACTCAAGGAGAGGTCTTCAGGGTGGAGGAGGCTGTACCACGATCGACCAATCAGCTCCTCCGATGAGTAGCCCAAGTAAAACACAACACTTTCGTCCAGGTGACTGAAGCTCATGTCTGGTCTATGGAGGCTGGTGAAGGAGGAGGAGCAGGAGGAGAAGATGCTGTTGCCCAGGTGGTTCACTGTGGGTGTGCAGAGAGCCAAGAACACCATCTCCACAGGGGGGCCAGATCGGCCACGGTCTGGGGAGGATGTGGGGGTGGACTGGGGGGATTGTGGGATGGTCTGGTAGCGTCCTCGGACCATTATAGAACAGCAGTTACCGTACTCTTGTCTGAAGGCCTTGGAGGTGTGCATCTGACACACAAAACTCCTCTCTGCTGGGGAACAGAACAATAACATGAGATTAGTCTCGTCCTCCATTGGGTTTCATGAGCTCTTAAATCTGTTCATTTTATTTGATTTTCCTTTAGATAGTATAGTCTCTTACCAGTTGACGTTGTGTTGTCTGTCTCCAGGTTAGATCTAACTGTCTCCACGTCCTGACTCTCCACCAGGTCATAGAATGTGTCTCCCTGAAGAACATCAACCTATAAGAGAAGAAGAAAGGATCAACTTTAGTGACTAATACCCTGCCCTACACAGCATTCAGTAACACGGCAGATGTGATGTTACACAACCACAGAAAAACAATGTTCTATTTCCTATACAATTCCATATATTTTGGACGCCAGGTCTTCATCAGGTTGGTACTCACCATGGAGAGCCCCAGGTAATCAGAGACGTTCTCAGAGACGTAGACCAGCCTGCCCCGAGAGGAGAGGATCAGAATGAAACCATGCACGGCTGGGAGGAATGTCTCGTACAGAGGATAGGAGGAGGAAGAGGAGAGACGACTCTGATCAGCTGATAATCCTGGAAGCGGAAGAAATACAACTCAGGATTAGTTTCATCACAACATCACAGAGAACTCAGCAGGTATGGATCCATCACATCAGAGAACTCAGACACCGCCTGGTATAGAGGTCCTGGATGGCAGGAAGCTTGCCTCCAGTGATGTTGTGTCCCTGGGTCCTTAGCTTAGTTTTGAGCTGTAATCAATGAACAGCATTCTCACAGAGGTGTTCCTTTAGTCCAGGTGGGAAAGGGCAGTGTGGAGTGCGATTGAGATTGCGTAATCTGTGGATCTGTTGGGGGGTATGTGAATTGGACTGGGTCTTGGGTTTCCGGCATGATGGTGTTGATGTGAGCCATGACCAGCCTTTCAAAGCACTTCATGGCTACAGACGTGAGTGCTACGGAGCGGTAATCATTTAGGCAGGTTACCTTCAGACTATGGTAGTCTGTTTGAAACATGTTGGCATCTCCTCTGTCAGGGAGAGGTTGACAATGTCAGTGAAGACACTTGCTAGTTGGTCTGCACTTTGAGTACATGTCCTGGTAATCCACCTGGCCATGCGGCTTTGTGAATGTTGACCTGTTTAAAGGTCTTGCTCACATCGGCTTCGGAGAGCGTGATCACACAGTCGTGTGGAACAGCTGGTGCTCTCGTGAATGCTTCAGTGTTGCTTGCCTCAAAGCAAGCATACATTGCATTTAGCTCGTCTGGTAGGCTCGCGTCACTGTGATGTTGTGATGGATCCATACCGGTTGTGACCTGTGATGTTGTGATGGATCACAGAGTTGAGACCTGTGATGTTGTGATGGATCACAGAGAACTCAGCATATATAGATCCAGGTCTCAACAGGTATGGATCCATCACAACATCACAGGTCTCAGTAGGTCTGGATCCATCACAAGACCTTGGAAGATATACTGTTAAAAAACATGTTTAAATTGACAGGGCGTTTCAATCATCAGTTCTAAGACGCCTTAGCATCCATTCTTCAAGTTGAAAATGTCCTACAGTTCTAACTGGGTTTGGGTAGGTTACTTTTTACATGTAGTTCCTTTACAGTTACTAGTTACCTGTCCAAAATTATAATCAGTAACTTTTGGATTACCCAAACTCAGAAATGTAATCTGACTACATTCAGTTACATTTAGATGTATTTTCCCTTAATTAAGAGGCACTAGAAGAAGACAAAAATGTATGTGACCAATTGAACGACATCTATTGCAGGATAAATCAATGTTAAAGTTTACATAGTTGGACATATATGGATGTTAAATGTTACTTCATGGGTTGGTTATGTCGGCTTCTTCTAATGCTTTCTACTACGTATAATAATACCATTCAATTATATCTTTACAGTCATATGTATCATTTATAAGTCCAAACATGGATGTACTAACTACAGATTGGGTTAGGGTTAACCTAACCTAACCCTAACCCTAACCCTAACCCTAACCCTAACTACAGATTGCCATCCACAACAACCACAATCCGTAAGGCGCAAATAACTAAATGAAAGAGCAGCAGTGTGATTCACATCAATGCGCTATGTAGATATCAATAAGTGATATCCATATCACCGTAGACGACACCACTGCTGTCAGACACACACATACGCACACGCACTCTCCACACACGTACATTGTAATATTGTTGTATTATACATGTTGTATTGTACATATGTAGTGGTGTAATAATGTTATATGATGTACTGTTTTATCTGTAATGTAGCTGCTGCCTTGGCAACAGGAACTAATGGGGATCCATAATAAACCCCAGGAAGAGTAGCTGCTGCCTTGACAGGAACTAATGGGGATCCATAATAAACCCCAGGAAGAGTAGCTGCTGCCTTGGCAGGAACTAATGGGGATCCATAATAAACCCCAGGAAGAGTAGCTGCTGCCTTGGCAGGAACTAATGGGGATCCATAATAAACCCCAGGAAGAGTAGCTGCTGCCTTGGCAGGAACTAATGGGGATCCATAATAAACCCCAGGAAGAGTAGCTGCTGCCTTGACAGGAACTAATGGGGATCCATAATAAACCCCAGGAAGAGTAGCTGCTGCCTTGGCAACAGGAACTAATGGGGATCCATAATAAACCCCAGGAAGAGTAGCTGCTGCCGTGGCAACAGGAACTAATGGGGATCCATAATAAATACACATACAAATACTTCCATTCTAAAAGATGGGAATGTCCTACTGGGTCCGTACTTTCAAGTGTTCTAGTGGTTCCGTACATGACAGTTCCTCTCCTGGTTTTGTACTCACCCTTATACAGAAAGCTCTTCCTGATGTATGCTGTGATAACTGCCATGCTGTGGAGGTATGACAGTCTGTCCTGGTCCTCCTGAGGGATGGGGAGCAGAGTTCTCATGTTCCTGATCTCAGAGTTGATCTGGTCCCTCCTGGCTTTAGACGCTCCCTTAGTAGACCTGCGTAGCAACACCATGTTCACAGGTCAGGATATGACGGCCCAGAGAGGGCAGAGGTAGAACTGAGCACAGGGTATCCTACTACGTCCAAACTCTTCCTAGTCTCTCTCAGTCTAGTGAAAAGCTGCTCTTTGTTACATTGCAAAAATAATCCACTATAAAAACTGAGAAAATGTGTTACTTTCCGGCTTCTCACTGTGCCTTACTGAAGGAAAGGCAGTGTACCCTAGCCACAGACTGGATGGGGATGGATAGCAGTTTGCTAAAGTGTGAGCTTCTGTGGTTCCTATGGAAACAACTGTTGCTGTATGTGGCTCTGTCTATCTGAGGTAGAGAAGAGAGATCTCTGGCTGCTCTGCGTGATCAGCCGGTTTTATCAGTAGAGAAGAGAGCTCTCTGGCCGGTTTTTGTTGGCCAGAGGCAGCATCAGAGAGCGTGGGTGTCAGACAGAAAGCAGGAGGCTGAACTGCATACGCTCCTATTTCCCTAGCTAACACCAGACACAACAAATTGGAATTCATAACTTAGTATTGCAAATTCGTAACATATTGTATGAATCGTAATTCATAACATAACACACAAATTGTAATTAGAAACATAGCAAACAAACTGGATGAATGACATGACATCCACAAGTTAATATATACCAAGGTATGGTATGTACAGTAGGTATGTTATTGCCACACCTGAGTCCAGATTGTAGCGGTTTGACCACTAGAAGCCGCGCACGGATGGAGCCAGTCTGGCTGCACTAACCTGAATCTCTTGCAGAGTCCCAGGCGGCTTTCTGTCTCCCCGCTGAACAGATGAAAGGAGCAGCGCTCACTGCTCCATGGACTTTCACACAACTCACAACAAACCGTCATTCTGCCACTCGTTGTTTCAACACCTAAAAGTACAGATATGATCAAATCAGACATTTATCCATCATCGTGATAAATACAATCGACTTTGCAACGCAAACATAGAAGAGAAATAAACCATTTCAAATGAACAGAAATGAACAAGGGAAAAATACCATTCCCATATTAATACATTAACTATTTGTTATCCATTTAAATACAAATTAAAGAGAACATCGTTTGGAAACACAATGCACCGCTGGGAATAAAAAATTGAGATGTGTTTAGACTAAACATTCCGATATTCTCCTTACTTTCAGACGGTCTATCTATTTGGTTGTGTCCAGCCTGCCTGCCCCTCTCCTTTATAGTCGTGCGTCTTAACCCGACACCTTGTTCCAACTCTGCAGCAGAAAGAGAAGAAACCCGTGGAACGTTACGTGTTGTGACGTAGGACAAGTGGAGGTTCCTTACGCGCTCTGTAAAAAAGAACTGCTGCGTCGGACGGACCACCGCCAGAGTGGCGCGGCGCGATAACACATATACAAACAACTAAGAGCAAAAACAAAGACTATCTAACGATATCGGGAATTCCCATTTTATCAGACTGAAATCCAACACCTAGAACTGTAGAGAACTGGACTGTACATAATGGGCTATGCTACAGGGCTTCAAACATTCGTCTCGAACTGCTGCTAATAATGATCATAGGTCGACACACTGTGAAATCAAAAGAATCTCAACTTCCTGTCATTTCAAATGTGGTTACATGACTAAACTGTGAAAAAGTGGCCCACTGGGCACAGAAGTCAATTATATTCTACTTTGCAATGTAATTTAATTTCAATGACAAGGATATAATGTTGATTCAACCAGTGTGCCCAGTGGGGGTTAAGGACAGGCAATCTTCCAATTCCATGTTATAGCCTAATAGTAGTTGTTCAGTAACATCCCATGGATCTAATAAAAACATGTAATAGACCTAGTGGGAGAAACAGATCAGTAGGAGAATGGTAACCTATATCTCTCCAGGTATGGAGCATAACTAGGAATGATAATGTTGAGGATAACCTCTGTTTTATAGATACTATGAATGATCATGTTGAGGATAATCTCTGTTGTATAGATACTATGAATAGTAATGTTGAGGATAACCTCTGTTGTAGATAATATTAAGGATAATGTTGAGGATAACCTTATATAGATACTATGAATAGTAATGTTGAGGATAACCTCATATAGATACTATGAATAGTAATGTTGACGATAACCTCTGTTATATAGATACTATTAAGGATAATGTTGACGATAACCTCTGTTTTATAGATACTATGAATTATAATGTTGAGGATAACCTCTTTTGTAGATATTATTAAGGATAATGTTGAGGATAACCTCTGTTGTAGATACTATGAATAGTAATGTTGACGATAACCCCTGTTGTAGATACTATTAAGGATAATGTTGAGGATAACCTCTTTTGTAGATACTATTAAGGATAATGTTGAAGTTAACCTCTGTTGTAGATACTATGAAATATAATGTTGAGGATAACCTCTTTTGTAGATACTATTAAGGATAATGTTGAGGATAACCTCTTTTGTAGATACTATGAATGTTAATGTTGAAGTTAACCTCTGTTGTAGATACTATTAAGGATAATGTTGAGGATAACCTCTGTTATAGATACTATGAATGTTAATGTTGAAGTTAACCTCTGTTGTAGATACTATTAAGGATAATGTTGAGGTTATGACACACAATGGCTAAATACAATCTATGTCCGTGTCAGGGAGCAGGGACACTGTCTCAGCTCCAGTATGGTCTGAGAGAGGGACAGTGATGAAGATCTGGGAGAGGGACAGTGATGAAGGTCTGAGAGAGGGACAGTGATGAAGTTCTGAGAGAGGGACAGTGATGAAGTTCTGAGAGAGGGACAGTGATGAAGATCTGAGAGAGGGACAGTGATGAAGTTCTGAGAGAGGGACAGTGATGAAGTTCTGAGAGAGGGACAGTGATGAAGATCTGAGAGAGGGACAGTGATGAAGTTCTGAGAGAGGGACAGTGATGAAGTTCTGAGAGAGGGACAGTGATGAAGTTCTGAGAGAGGGACAGTGATGAAGGTCTGAGAGAGGGACAGTGATGAAGTTCTGAGAGAGGGACAGTGATGAAGTTCTGAGAGAGGGACAATGATGAAGATCTGAGAGAGGGACAGTGATGAAGGTCTGGGAGAGGGACAGTGATGAAGGTCTGAGAGAGGGACAGTGATGAAGTTCTGAGAGAGGGACAGTGATGAAGTTCTTAGAGAGGGACAGTGATGAAGTTCTGAGAGAGGGACAGTGATGAAGTTCTGAGAGAGGGACAGTGATGAAGGTCTGAGAGAGGGACAGTGATGAAGGTCTGGGAGAGGGACAGTGATGAAGGTCTGAGAGAGGGACAGTGATGAAGGTCTGGGAGAGGGACAGTGATGAAGGTCTGAGAGAGGGACAGTGATGAAGTTCTGAGAGAGGGACAGTGATGAAGGTCTGAGAGAGGGACAGTGATGAAGTTCTGAGAGAGGGACAGTGATGTAGGTCTGAGAGAGGGACAGTGATGAAGTTCTGAGAGAGGGACAGTGATGAAGTTCTGAGAGAGGGACAGTGATGAAGGTCTGAGAGAGGGACAGTGATGAAGTTCTGAGAGAGGGACAGTGATGAAGGTCTGAGAGAGGGACAGTGACGAAGTTCTGAGAGAGGGACAGTGATGAAATTCTTAGAGAGGGACAGTGATGAAGTTCTGAGAGAGGGACAGTGATGAAGTTCTGAGAGAGGGACAGTGAAGAAGGTCTGAGAGAGGGACAGTGATGAAGATCTGAGAAAGGGACAGTGATGAAGGTCTGAGAGAGGGATAGTGATGAAGGTCTGAGAGGGACAGCGATGAAGGTCTGAGAGAGGGACAGTGATGAAGGTCAGAGAGAAACAGTGATGAAGGTCTGAGAGAAGGACAGTGATCAAGGTCTAAGAGAGGGACAGTGATGAAGGTTTGAGAGAGGGACAGTGATGAAGATCAGAGAGGGATAGTGATGAAGGTTTGAGAGAGGGACAGTGATGAAGTTCTGAGAGAGGGACAGTGATGAAGTTCTGAGAGAGGGACAGTGATGAAGATCAGAGAGGAATAGTGATGAAGGTTTGAGAGAGGGACAGTGATGATGAGATAGAGAGAGAAGCAGGTAACAGAGAGAGAGAGAGAGGGTAGCAGGTAGCCTAGAGAGAGAGAGAGAGAGAGAGACTTCCTAACCTCCTGCCAAATGTATGACCATATTAGACACATATTTACCTCAGATTACACAGACCCACAAAGAATTTGAAAACAAATCCAATCTTGCTAAGCTACCATATCTATGGGTGAAATACCACAGCCACAAGAAAAGGACAACCACTGAAGAACAAACACCATTGTAAATACAACCAATATCTTTGTATATTTATTTTCCATTTTGAACTTTAACTATTTGCGCATAATATGACATTTGTAATGTCTTGGAACTTTTTTCAATGTAATGTTAACTATTTATTTCACTTTTGTTTATTATTTATTATCAGTTGCTTTGGCAACATAAACATATGTTTCCCATGACAATAAAGAACCTTAGATGGAATGAGAGAGAGAGAGAAATTATGAGAGAGCAAAAAGATCACTATTTGACACACTGGAAAGAATCAACCAAAAAACAGAGCAAACTAGAATGCTATTTGGCCCTAAACATAGAGTACACAGCGGCAGAATACCTGACCACTGTGACTGACCCAAACTTAAGGAAAGTTTTGACTATGTACAGACTCAGTGAGCATAGCCTTGCTATTGAGAGAGGTCGCCACAGGTAGTCATCTCTCGAGCGCCAGCCCTGCCTATGTGCCCACGCGTTGCATGAGTGCTAAGGGACTGGGTGAGAGGGAGAGAAAGAGAGAGAGCCGTGTCTCGGGTTTCCGACAGGGCCTTACTCAGACACAATGTCAAGTTAGTCTGTATGAGCTGCCATGTCCCAGTAACGTCCTCTTTAGGCTGTCAGTGGTTTGAAGTTACCAGTTTTGATTTTTTTTTTATGATTTAAAAGTGATTCTTTAGTGGATAGAACAGGTAATAAACCAACAGGTTATAAACCAACAGGTAATAAACCAACAGGTTATAAACCAACAGGTTATAAACCAACAGGTTATAAACCAACAGGTTATAAACCAACAGGTAATAAACCAACAGGTTATAAACCAACAGGTAATAAACCAACAGGTTATAAACCAACAGGTAATAAACCAACAGGTTATAAACCAACAGGTTATAAACCAACAGGTAATAAACCAACAGGTTATAAACCAACAGGTTATAAACCAACAGGTTATAAACCAACAGGTAATAAACCAACAGGTTATAAACCAGTTACAACAGGTTATAAACCAACTGGTTATAAACCAACAGGTTATAAACCAACAGGTAATAAACCAACAGGTTATAAACCAACAGGTTATAAACCAACAGGTTATAAACCAACAGGTAATAAACCAACAGGTTATAAACCAGTTACAACAGGTAATAAACCAACAGGTTATAAACCAACAGGTAATAAACCAACAGGTTATAAACCAACAGGTTATAAACCAACAGGTAATAAACCAACAGGTTATAAACCAACAGGTTATAAACCAGTTACAACAGGTTATAAACCAACTGGTTATAAACCAACAGGTAATAAACCAGTTACAACAGGTAATAAACCAACAGGTAATAAACCAACAGGTTATAAACCAACAGGTTATAAACCAACAGGTAATAAACCAACAGGTAATAAACCAACAGGTTATAAACCAACAGGTAATAAACCAACAGGTAATAAACCAACAGGTTATAAACCAACAGGTTATAAACCAACAGGTTATAAACCAACAGGTAATAAACCAACAGGTTATAAACCAACAGGTTATAAACCAACAGGTTATAAACCAGTTACAACAGGTTATAAACCAACAGGTTATAAACCAACAGGTTATAAACCACTTACAACAGGTTATAAACCAACAGGTTATAAACCAACAGGTTATAAACCAACAGGTAATAAACCAACAGGTAATAAACCAACAGGTTATAAACCAACAGGTAATAAACCAACAGGTTATAAACCAGTTACAACAGGATATAAACCAACAGGTAATAAACCAACAGGTTATAAACCAGTTACAACAGGTTAAAAACCAACAGGTTATAAACCAGTTACAACAGGTTATAAACCAACAGGTAATAAACCAGTTACAACAGGTAATAAACCAACAGGTTATAAACCAACATGTTATAAACCAACAGGTAATAAACCAACAGGTTATAAACCAGTTACAACAGGTAATAAACCAGTTACAACAGGTTATAAACCAACAGGTTATAAACCAACAGGTTATAAACCAGTTACAACAGGTAATAAACCAACAGGTAATAAACCAACAGGTTATAAACCAACAGGTTATAAACCAGTTACAACAGGTAATAAACCAGTTACAACAGGTTATAAACCAACAGGTTATAAACCAACAGGTTATAAAACAACAGGTTATAAACCAGTTACAACAGGTTATAAACCAACAGGTTATATACCAGTTACAACAGGTTATAAACCAGTTACAACAGGTTATAAACCAACAGGTTATAAACCAACAGGTTATAAACCAGTTACAACAGGTTATAAACCAACAGGTTATAAACCAACAGGTTATGAACCAACAGGTTATGAACCAGTTACAACAGGTTATAAACCAGTTACAACAGGTTATAAACCAACAGGTTATGAACCAGTTACAACAGGTAATAAACCAGTTACAACAGGTAATAAACCAACAGGTTATAAACCAACAGGTTATAAACCAACAGGTAATAAACCAGTTACAACAGGTAATAAACCAACAGGTTATAAACCAACAGGTTATAAACCAACAGGTTATAAACCAGTTACAACAGGTAATAAACCAACAGGTAATAAACCAACAGGTTATAAACCAACAGGTTCTAAACCAGTTACAACAGGTAATAAACCAACAGGTAATAAACCAACAGGTTATAAACCAACAGGTTATAAACCAGTTACAACAGGTAATAAACCAACAGGTAATAAACCAACAGGTTATAAACCAACAGGTAATAAACCAACAGGTTATAAACCAACAGGTTATAAACCAACAGGTTATAAACCAACAGGTAATAAACCAGTTACAACAGGTAATTAACTAGTTGTAACAAGTTACTAACCAACAGGTTATCTCTAACGGTCTTACAGCAATTTATGAGGGGGAGGAAAGAGAGAAACTAGAAGATTTAACCAATGGTTCAGGTCAGTCATTCTCAAGGCCACATCGAGTTAATATGCTGTGTCTCCCTCCATTAACGTCTGGACTGAAGGCCCCTGGGTCGAGGGGTCTGGTCTGAGTCGAGGGGACTTGACTGGGTCGGGGGGTCTGGAAAGGGTCGAGGGATCTGGACTGAAGGCCCCTGGAGGTCTGGGTCGAGGGGTCTGGACTGGGTCGATGGGACTGGGTCGAGGGGTCTGGACTGGAGGCACCTGGAGGTCTGGGTCGAGGAGTCTCGTCTGGGTCTAGGGGTCTGGACTAGGTCGAGGGGTCTGGACTGGGTCGAGGGGTCTGGACTGGGTCGAGGGGTCTGGACTGGAGGCACCTGGAGGTCTGGGACTAGATGTCTGGACTGAGGCCAGACAGGGAGTCCGGGGGGCTCTGGATCTGCTAGGGACCCACTTCCTGTGTGCAACCAAAGGCAGGCCCAGAGTAGGGTGTCTCTGCTGCTCCGCTCCTGCCGTCTGTCTGTGGCATCTGTGAGCTGCACTTAAAACTACAGATAACACTGGCTTTATAGGAGGAGGCTACTGACAGCAGGAACAAACGGTCAGGCGGAGAAAGCAGGGAGAGAGAGCAGAGAGAGAGCAGGCAGAGAGAGAGAGCAGGGAGAGAGAGAGCAGGCAGAGAGAGAGAGAGTAGGCAGAGAGAGAGCAGGGAGAGAGAGAGCAGAGAGCAGAGAGAGCAGGCATAGAGAGAGAGCAGGGAGAGGGACAGAGTGAGAGCAGGGAGAGAGGGGCAGAGAGAGAGCAGGCAGAGAGAGAGAGCAGGGAGAGGGACAGAGTGAGAGCAGGGAGAGAGGGGCAGAGAGAGAGCAGGGAGAGGGACTGAGTGAGAGCAGGGAGAGAGGGGCAGAGAGAGAGCAGGCAGAGAGAGAGCAGGCAGAGAGAGAGCAGGCAGAGAGAGCAGGGAGAGGGGCAGAGAGAGAGCAGGCAGAGAGAGAGCAGGCAGAGAGACCAGGGAGCGGGGCAGAGAGAGAGCAGGCAGAGGGGCAGAGAGAGAGCAGGCAGAGGGGCAGAGAGCGAGCAGGCAGAGGGACAGAGAGAGGCAGAAGGGGGAGCAGGAAGAGGGACAGAGTGAGAGCAAGGGAGAGGGGCAGAGAGCGAGCAGGCAGAGGGACAGAGAGAGAGCAAGGGAGAGGGGCAGAGAGCGAGCAGGCAGAGGGACAGAGAGCGAGCAGGCAGAGGGACAGAGAGAGAGCAGGCAGAGGGACAGAGAGAGAGCAGGCAGAGAGAGAGCAGGGAGAGAGATGGAGAAGGGAGAGGGACAGAGTGAGAGCATGGAGAGAGAGAGCAGGGAGAGGGGCAGAGAGAGAGAGAGCAGGCAGAGAGAGAGAGAGCAGGGAGAGGGACAGGGTGAGAGCAGGGAGAGAGGGGCAGAGAGAGAGTAGGCAGAGAGAGAGCAGGGAGAGGGACAGAGTAGGCAGAGAGAGCAGGCAGAGGGACAGAGAGCTAGCAGGCAGAGGGACAGAGAGAGAGAGCAGGCAGAGGGACAGAGAGCAGGAAGAGGGACAGAGTGAGAGCAGGGAGAGAGAGAGCAGGGAGAGCAGGCAGAGGGACAGAGAGAGAGCAGGCATAGGGACAGAGAGAGAGCAGGCATAGGGACAGAGAGAGAGCAGGCATAGGGACAGAGAGAGAGCAGGCAGAGGGACAGAGAGAGAGCAGGCATAGGGACAGAGAGAGAGCAGGCAGAGGGACAGAGAGCAGGAAGAGGGACAGAGTGAGAGCAGGGAGAGAGAGAGCAGGGAGAGGGGCAGAGAGCGAGCAGGCAGAGGGACAGAGAGCGAGCAGGCAGAGGGACAGAGAGAGAGCAGGCAGAGAGATGGAGAAGGGAGAGGGACAGAGTGAGAGCAGGGAAAGAGGGGCAGAGAGAGAGAGCAGGGAGAGGGACAGAGTGAGAGCATGGAGAGAGGGGCAGAGAGAGAGAGAGCAGGCAGAGAGAGAGAGAGCAGGGAGCGGGACAGAGAGAGAGCAGGCAGAGAGAGAGCAGGGAGAGAGAGAGCAGGGAGAGGGACAGAGTGAGAGCAGGGAGAGAGGGGCAGAGAGAGAGTAGGCAGAGAGAGAGCAGGGAGAGGGGCCAAGAGAGAGAGCAGGGAGAGGGACATAGTGTGAGCAGGGAGAGAGGGGCAGAGAGAGAGAGCAGGGAGAGGGACAGAGTGTGAGCAGGGAGAGAGGGGCAGAGAACCACCTAAAATGAAGCGATTCCCAAACCTTCCATAACAAAGCCATCACCTACAGAGAGATGAACCTGGAGAAGAGTCCCCTAAGCAAGCTGGTCCTGGGGCTCTGTTCACAAACACAAACACACCCCACAGAGCCCCAGGACAACAACACAATTAGACCCAACCAAATCGTGAGAAAACAAAAAGATAATTACTTGACATATTGGAAATAATGAAGAAAAAAACAGAGCAAATTAGAATTCTATCTGCCCCTGAACAGAGAGTACACAGTGGCAGAATACCTGACCACTGTGACTGACCCAAACTTAAGGAAAGCTGTGACTATGTAGACTCAGTGACCATTGCCTTGCTATTGAGAAAGGCCGCCGTAGGCAGACCTGGCTCTCAAGAGAAGACAGGCTATGTGCACACTGCCCACAAAATGAGGTGGAAACTGAGCTGCACTTGCTAACCTCCTGCCAAATGTATGACCATATTAGAGACACATATTTCACTCAGATTACACAGACCCACAAAGAATTTGAAAAAACAACAACAATTTTGATAAACTCTCATATATACTGTGCCAAAAACCATAGTTAGTAATCACAGCATCAAGATGTTTGATCAGCTGCCACAAGAAAATGTTAACCAGTGAAGAACAAACACCATTTTAGATAAAACCCATATTTATGTTGATTTATTTTCCCCTTTGAACATTAACACTTTTCACATCATTACAACACTGTATATAGACATGTTAAAAAAATATACACTGCTCAGAAAAATAACATCCTAGATCTGAATGAATGAAATATTGTTCTTAAATACTTTTTTCTTTACATAGTTGAATGTGCTGACAACAAAATCACAAAAAACTATCTATGGAAATCAAATTTATCAACCCATGGAGGTCTGGATTTGGAGTCACACTCAAGATTAAAGTGGAAACCACACTACAGGCGGATCCAACTTTTATGTAAAATCCTTAAAACAAGTCTAAATGAGGCTCAGTAGTGTGTGTGGCCTCCACGTGCCTGTATGACCTCCCTACAACGCCTGGGCATAATCCTGATGAGGTGATGGATGGTCTCCTGAGGGATCTCCTCCCAGACCTGGACTAAAGCATCCGCCAACTCCTAGACAGTCTGTGGTGCAACATGGCGTTGGTGGATGGACCTCATTTGGATTCAGGTCTGGGGAACGGACGGGCCAGTCCATAGCATCAATGACTTCCTTTGCAGGAACTGCTGACACACTCCAGCCACATGAGGTCTAGCATTGTCTTGCATTAGGAGGAATCCAGGGCCGCACCAGTATATGGTCTCACAAGGGGTCTGGGGATCTCATCTCGGAACCTAATGGCAGTCAGGCTACCTCTGGCGATGACATGGAGGGCTGTGCGGCCCCCCAAAGAAATGCCACCCCACACCATGACTGACCCACCGCCAAACCAGTCATGCTGGAGGATGTTGCAGGCAGCAGAACGTTCTCCACGGCATCTCCAGACTCTGTCACATGTGCTCAGTGTGAACCTGCTTTCATCTGTGAAGAGCACGCTCAAAACACGCTCAAAACTCTTGAATGTGCCGTCCTTGGCCAGCTCTCCCGCTATCTCTCTCTGAATGACCTTCTTGATCCAAATCAGTCAGGTTTCAAGACTAGTCATTCAACTGAGACTGCTGTCCTCTGTATCACGGAGGCGCTCCGCACTGCTAAAGCTAACTCTCTCTCCTCTGCTCTCATCCTTCTAGATCTATCGGCTGCCTTCGATACTGTGAACCATCAGATCCTCCTCTCCACCCTCTCCGAGTTGGGCATCTCCGGCGCGGCCCACGCTTGGATTGCGTCCTACCTGACAGGTCGCTCCTACCAGGTGGCGTGGCGAGAATCTGTCTCCTCACCACTGGTGTCCCCCAGGGCTCTGTTCTTGGCCCTCTCCTATTCTCGCTATACACCAAGTCACTTGGCTCTGTCATAACCTCACATGGTCTCTCTTATCATTGCTATGCAGACGACACACAATTAATCTTCTCCTTTCCCCCTTCTGATGACCAGGTGGCGAATCGCATCTCTGCATGTCTGGCATGTCTGTCGTTCTCAACCAACATCAAGGCGGTGGCCCGTTCCTGTAGGTTCATGCTCTACAACATCCGCAGAGTACGACCCTGCCTCACACAGGAAGCGGCGCAGGTCCTAATCCAGGCACTTGTCATCTCCCGTCTGGATTACTGCAACTCGCTGTTGGCTGGGCTCCCTGCCTGTGCCATTAAACCCCTTCAACTCATCCAGAACGCCGCAGCCCGTCTGGTGTTCAACCTTCCCAAGTTCTCTCACGTCACCCCGCTCCTCCGTTCTCTCCACTGGCTTCCAGTTGAAGCTCGCATCCGCTACAAGACCATGGTGCTTGCCTACGGAGCTGTGAGGGGAACGGCACCTCAGTACCTCCAGGCTCTGATCAGGCCCTACACCCAAGCAAGGGCACTGCGTTCATCCACCTCTGGCCTGCTCGCCTCCCTACCACTGAGGAAGTACAGCTCCCGCTCAGCCCAGTCAAAACTGTTCGCTGCTCTGGCCCCCCAATGGTGGAACAAACTCCCTCACGACGCCAGGACAGCGGAGTCAATCACCACCTTCCGGAGACACCTGAAACCCCACCTCTTTAAGGAATACCTAGGATAGGATAAGTAATCCCTCTCACCCCCCCTTTAAGATTTAGATGCACTATTGTAAAGTGACTGTTCCACTGGATGTCATAAGGTGAATGCACCAATTTGTAAGTCGCTCTGGATAAGAGCGTCTGCTAAATGACTTAAATGTAAATGTAAATGTAAACAGGGCGCCAGTGGCGAATTTGCCAATCTTGGTGTTCTCTGGCAAATGCCAAAAGTCCTTCACGGTGTTGGGCTATAAGCACAACCCCCACCTGTGGACGTCGGGCCCTCATACCACCCTCATGGAGTCTGTTTGTGACCGTTTGAGCAGACACATGCACATTTGTGGCCTGCTGGAGGTAATTTTGCAGGGCTCTGGCAGTGCTCCTCCTGCTCCTTCTTGCACAAAGGCGGAAGTAGCGGTCCTGCTGCTGGGTTGTTGCCCTCCTACGGCCTCCTCCACATCTCCTGATGTACTGGCCTGTCTCCTGGTAGCGCCTTTGCTCTGGACACTACGCTGACAGACACAGCAAACCTCTCGCATTGATGTGCCATCCTGGATGAGCTGCACTACCTGAGCCACTTGTGTGGGTTGTAGACTCCGTCTCATGCTACCACTAGAGTGAAAGCACCGACAGCATTCAAAAGTAACCAAAACATCAGCCAGGAAGCATAGGAACTGAGAAGTGGTCTGTGGTCACCACCTGCAGAACCACTCCTTTATTGGGGGTGTCTTGCTAATTGCCTATAATTTCCACCTGTTGTCTATTCCATTTGCACAACAGCATGTGAAATGTATTGTCAATCAGTTTTGCTTCCTAAGTGGACAGTTTGATTTCACAGAAGTGTGATCGACTTGGAGTTACATTGTGTTGTTTAAGGGTTTAAGGGTTCCTCTTTTTTTTTGAGCAGTGTATCTATATTTTACCTTCATTTTCAGTTGAAGTCGGAGGTTTACATACACTTAGGTTGAAGTCATTAAAACTTGTATTTCAACCACAACACACATTTCTTGTTAACAAACTATAGTTTTGGCAAGTCAGTTAGGACATCTACTTTGTGCATGACACAAGTAGTTTTTCCAACAATTGTTTACAGACAAATTATTTCACTTATAATTCACTGTATCACAATTCCAGTGGGTCAGAAGTTTACATACACTAAGTTGACTGTGCTTTCAAACAGCTAGGAAAATTCCAGAAAATTATGTCACGGCTTTAGAAGCTTCTGATTGTGCTAATTGACATAATTTGAGTCAATTGGAGGTGTACCTGTGGATGTATTTCAAGGCTGACCTTAAAACTCAGTGCCTCTTTCGTGACATAATGAGAAAATCAAAATAAATCAGCCAGGACCTCAGAAAAAGAATTGTAGACCTCCACAAGCCTGGTTCATCCTTGGGAGCAATTTCCAAATGCCTGAAGGTACCACGTTCATCTATACAAACAATAGTACGCAACTATAAACACCACGGGACCACACAGCCGTCATACCGCTCAGAAAGGAGACGCGTTCTGTCTCCTAGAGATGAACATACGTTGGTGCGAAAAGTGCAAATCAATCCCAGAACAACAGTAAAGGACCTTGTGAAGATGCTGGAGGAAACAGGTACAAAAGTATCTATATCCACAGTAAAACGAGTCCCATATCGACATAACCTGAAAGGCCACTCAGCAAGGAAGAAGCCACTGCTCCAAAACCACCATAAAAAAGCCAGACTACGGTTTGCAACTGTACATGAGGACAAAGATCGTACTTTTGGAGAAATGTCCTCTGGTCTGATGAAACAAAAATAGAACTGTTTGGCCATAATGACCACGGTTATGTTTGGAGGAAAAAAGGGGAGGCTTACAAGCCAGAGGTCACTATCCCAACCGTGAAACACAGGGGTGGCAGCATCATGTTGTGTGGGTGCTTTGCTGCAGGAGGGACTGGTGCACTTCACAAAATAGATGGCGTCATGAGGAAAGAAAATTATGTGGATATATTAAAGCAACATCTCAAGACATCATGGACAATGATCTCAAGCACACGTCCAAAGTTGTGGAAAAATGGCTTAAGGACAACAAAGTCAAGGTTTTGGAGTGGCCACCACAAAGCCCTGACCTCAATCCTATAGAACATTTGTGGGCAGAACTGAAAAAGCGTGTGCGAGAAAGGAGGCCTACAAACCTGACTCAGTTACACCAGCTCTGTCAGGAGGATTGGGCCAAAACCCCACTTATTGTGGGAAGCTTGTGGAAGGCGACCCGAAACATTTGACCCAAGTTAAACAATTTAAAGGCAATACTACCAAATAGTAATTGAGTGTATGTAAACTTCTGACCCACTGGGAATGTGATGAAAGAAATAAAATCTAAAATAAATCATTCTCACTACTATTATTCTGACATTTCACATTCTTAAAATAAAGTGGTGATCCTATCTGACCTAAAACAGGGAATTATTACAAGGATTAACTGTCAGGAATTGTGAAAAATTGAGTTTGAATGTATTTGGCTAAGGTGTATGTAAACGTACGACTTCAACTGCAACTAGGCAAGTCAGTTAAGAACAAATTCTTATTTACAATGACGGCCTACAGGGGAACAGTGGGTTTAAAACAGAGTTTTACTTTGTCAGCTCGGGGATTCAATCCAGCAACCTTTTGGTTACTGGCCCAACGCTCTAACCACTAGGCTGCCGCCTCAAAATAGGACATTTGAAGTATCTTTATTCTTTTAGAACTTCTGTGAGTGTAATGTTAACTGTTATTTTATGTTATTGTTTAGTTCCCTTTTGTTTATCTATTTCACTTGCTTTAGCAATGTTAACATACGGTTTCCCATGCCAATGAAGTCAATTGAAATTGAATTGAAATTGAGAGAGAGCAGGGCTGGCTATGAGACACTCCCCTTATGATGAGACATACGTCCTCTAGCAGCCTAGTGTTGGCCAAGTGCAGAAAGGGGGTGGGGTGCCACAAGACAGGACGTCCCAAAATGGACACTTGAGTGGTCTGTCCGGGGCCAGACAACTGGAGCAGAGGGCATTCATACACTGGCTTTTAGCAGGACACCACCAGGGGCCAGGGGGCCTCCGCCAGGGAGCCTCAGAGGCCACATGGCAATAGTCTGGGGACCATGAAGCGCCACAAGACGGGACTCACAACAGAGTGACGACAGACTGTTTAATGGGCATTTGGCCCCCAAGAACTTAGACCCTAAGAAAGATCCTAAGATATTTGTGAGTGAGACCCTAAGCTCTAACTGAATATTAATGTAAGAAAACAGGACAATACCAATCTTGACTTACCGTGATCTCATTAAACACATATTGACTAAAGTTGACTTATGATTAATGTGTTGTTAAAATATCTCAGATGATTGACAGATGAAATGTCTTTACCTGATAATCAATCACAACGGTGAACTAATTTAAGATCCATCTAGAATGGTTGTGACTTGCAGCAGACCGCCATGGGAATAACAAGTCATAACAACCCTTAGCCTCATTCACACAAAACTCATTTAGATTCAGGGTCTGCCTTAAGTAGCTCTCCCCGAGGACAGACACACACACACCCACAAGTCATCACCCAGGCCATTAGGAGCTACACACAGGGAAACCAGACACCCAAGAGAAAGCGTCCATTAGGACTGACCAACTCTGATACTTAACCTCTGACCCTGACAACCTTGACAACAAGCTGCAGCTAGGAGATTAACAGTGGATAATATGGTTAGTAAACTTGACCACAACAAAGCAGAGCTACCAGAGCGGTTAACAACCTTGGTCAACAACACAAGTTAAATAGTGTGTCAAGTATGACCCAGGCATACTGGATAATGTCCTTGTACTTCATGACCCAGGTATACTGGAGAATGCCCTTATAGTTCATGACCCAGGCATACTGGATAATGTCCTTGTACTTCATGACCCAGGTATACTGGAGAATGTCCTTATAGTTCATGACCCAGGCATACTGGATAATGTCCTTGGACTTCATGACCCAGGTATACTGGAGAATGTCCTTATAGTTAATGACCCAGGCATACTGGATAATGTCCTTGTACTTCATGACCCAGACATACTTGATGTCTGCTAAATTACTAAAAATGTAAATGTAAATAATGTCCTTGTAGTTCATGACCCAGGCATACTGGATAATGTCCTTGTAGTTCATGACCCAGGCATACTGGATAATGTCCTTGTAGTTCATGACCCAGGCATACTGGATAATGTCCTTGTAGTTCATGACCCAGGCATACTGGATAATGTCCTTGTACTTCATGACCCAGGCATACTGGATAATGTCCTTGTACTTCATGACCCAGGCATACTGGATAATGTCCTTGTACTTCATGACCCAGGCATACTGGATAATGTCCTTGTACTTCATGACCCAGGCATACTGGATAATGTCCTTGTACTTCATGACCCAGGTATACTGGATAATGTCCTTGTACTTCATGACCCAGGTATACTGGATAATGTCCTTGTACTTCATGACCCAGGCATACTGGATAATGTCCTTGTACTTCATGACCCAGGTATACTGGATAATGTCCTTGTACTTCATGACCCAGGTATACTGGATAATGTCCTTGTACTTCATGACCCAGGTATACTGGATAATGTCCTTGTACTTCATGACCCAGGTATACTGGATAATGTCCTTGTACTTCATGACCCAGGTATACATATATCAGTAAAAAAAACAAAAAAACAATAAAACCTCAGAAGTCAACATTGTAAAGTGACTGTTCCACTGGATGTCATAAGGTGAATGCACCAATTTGTAAGTCGCTCTGGATAAGAGCGTCTGCTAAATGACTTAAATGTAAATGTAATGGTCACTAAACTGGACAAACAAGAAACATTGGTAGGACCTTTCTTTAGGGGAACAAGCTTCTGCACATGTGCAGGATTCTCTGCTGTAACCTAGACTTAAGGTTGGGATTCTCTGCTGTAGTCTAGACTTACTGTTGGGATTCTCTGCTGTAGTCTAGACTTACTGTTGGGATTCTCTGCTGTAACCTAGACTTACTGTTGGGATTCTCTACTGTAACGTAGACTTACTGTTGGGATTCTCTGCTGTAGTCTAGATTTACTGTTGGGATTCTCTGCTGTAACCTAGACTTACTGTTGGGATTCTCTGCTGTAGTCTAGACTTTACTGTTGGGATTCTCTGCTGTAGTCTAGATTTACTGTTGGGATTCTCTGCTGTAGTCTAGATTTACTGTTGGGATTCTCTGCTGTAGTCTAGATTTACTGTTGGGATTCTCTGCTGTAGTCTAGATTTACTGTTGGGATTCTCTGCTGTAGTCTAGACTTACTGTTGGGATTCTCTGCTGTAGTCTAGATTTACTGTTGGGATTCTCTGCTGTAGTCTAGACTTACTGTTGGGATTCTCTGCTGTAACGTAGACTTACTGTTGGGATTCTCTGCTGTAGTCTAGATTTACTGTTGGGATTCTCTGCTGTAGTCTAGATTTACTGTTGGGATTCTCTGCTGTAGTCTAGACTTACTGTTGGGATTCTCTGCTGTAGTCTAGATTTACTGTTGGGATTCTCTGCTGTAGTCTAGACTTACTGTTGGGATTCTCTGCTGTAGTCTAGATTTACTGTTGGGATTCTCTGCTGTAGTCTAGATTTACTGTTGGGATTCTCTGCTGTAGTCTAGACTTACTGTTGGGATTCTCTACTGTAACGTAGACTTACTGTTGGGATTCTCTACTGTAACGTAGACTTACTGTTGGGATTCTCTACTGTAACGTAGACTTACTGTTGGGATTCTCTGCTGTAGTCTAGATTTACTGTTGGGATTCTCTGCTGTAGTCTAGATTTACTGTTGGGATTCTCTGCTGTAGTCTAGACTTACTGTTGGGATTCTCTGCTGTAGTCTAGACTTACTTTTGGGATTCTCTGCTGTAGTCTAGATTTACTGTTGGGATTCTCTGCTGTAGTCTAGACTTACTGTTGGGATTCTCTGCTGTAGTCTAGACTTACTGTTGGGATTCTCTACTGTAACGTAAACTTACTGTTGGGATTCTCTACTGTAACGTAGACTTACTGTTGGGATTCTCTGCTGTAGTCTAGACTTACTGTTGGGATTCTCTGCTGTAGTCTAGACTTACTGTTGGGATTCTCTGCTGTAACCTAGATTTACTGTTGGGATTCTCTGCTGTAGTCTAGACTTACTGTTGGGATTCTCTGCTGTAGTCTAGACTTACTGTTGGGATTCTCTACTGTAACGTAGACTTACTGTTGGGATTCTCTGCTGTAGTCTAGACTTACTGTTGGGATTCTCTGCTGTAGTCTAGATTTACTGTTGGGATTCTCTGCTGTAGTCTAGACTTACTGTTGGGATTCTCTGCTGTAGTCTAGATTTACTGTTGGGATTCTCTGCTGTAGTCTAGACTTACTGTTGGGATTCTCTGCTGTAGTCTAGACTTACTGTTGGGATTCTCTGCTGTAACCTAGACTTACTGTTGGGATTCTCTGCTGTAACCTAGACTTACTGTTGGGATTCTCTGCTGTAGTCTAGATTTACTGTTGGGATTCTCTGCTGTAGTCTAGATTTACTGTTGGGATTCTCTACTAAAGACACATTTTCTGCTGTAGTCTAGACTTACTGTTGGGATTCTCTACTGTAACGTAGACTTACTGTTGGGATTCTCTGCTGTAACCTAGACTTACTGTTGGGATTCTCTGCTGTAACCTAGACTTAAGGTTGGGATTCTCTGCTGTAGTCTAGACTTACTGTTGGGATTCTCTGCTGTAGTCTAGATTTACTGTTGGGATTCTCTGCTGTAGTCTAGATTTACTGTTGGGATTCTCTGCTGTAGTCTAGACTTAAGGTTGGGATTCTCTGCTGTAGTCTAGATTTACTGTTGGGATTCTCTGCTGTAGTCTAGACTTACTGTTGGGATTCTCTGCTGTAACCTAGACTTACTGTTGGGATTCTCTACTGTAACCTAGACTTACTGTTGGGATTCTCTACTGTAACCTAGACTTACTGTTGGGATTCTCTGCTGTAGTCTAGATTTACTGTTGGGATTCTCTGCTGTAGTCTAGATTTACTGTTGGGATTCTCTGCTGTAACCTAGACTTACTGTTGGGATTCTCTGCTGTAACCTAGACTTACTGTTGGGATTCTCTGCTGTAACCTAGACTTACTGTTGGGATTCTCTACTGTAACCTAGACTTACTGTTGGGATTCTCTGCTGTAACCTAGACTTACTGTTGGGATTCTCTGCTGTAACCTAGACTTAAGGTTGGGATTCTCTGCTGTAGTCTAGACTTACTGTTGGGATTCTCTGCTGTAGTCTAGATTTACTGTTGGGATTCTCTGCTGTAGTCTAGATTTACTGTTGGGATTCTCTGCTGTAGTCTAGACTTAAGGTTGGGATTCTCTGCTGTAGTCTAGATTTACTGTTGGGATTCTCTGCTGTAGTCTAGACTTACTGTTGGGATTCTCTGCTGTAACCTAGACTTACTGTTGGGATTCTCTACTGTAACCTAGACTTACTGTTGGGATTCTCTACTGTAACCTAGACTTACTGTTGGGATTCTCTGCTGTAGTCTAGATTTACTGTTGGGATTCTCTGCTGTAGTCTAGATTTACTGTTGGGATTCTCTGCTGTAACCTAGACTTACTGTT
This sequence comes from Oncorhynchus gorbuscha, assembly GCF_021184085.1. NCBI lineage: Eukaryota > Metazoa > Chordata > Actinopteri > Salmoniformes > Salmonidae > Oncorhynchus > Oncorhynchus gorbuscha. The sequence goes on from NC_060183.1 coordinate 246,107, forward strand.
GGGATTCTCTGCTGTAACCTAGACTTACTGTTGGGATTCTCTGCTGTAACCTAGACTTACTGTTGGGATTCTCTGCTGTAGTCTAGACTTACTGTTGGGATTCTCTGCTGTAGTCTAGATTTACTGTTGGGATTCTCTGCTGTAGTCTAGATTTACTGTTGGGATTCTCTGCTGTAGTCTAGATTTACTGTTGGGATTCTCTGCTGTAGTCTAGATTTACTGTTGGGATTCTCTGCTGTAGTCTAGATTTACTGTTGGGATTCTCTGCTGTAGTCTAGACTTACTGTTGGGATTCTCTGCTGTAGTCTAGATTTACTGTTGGGATTCTCTACTAAAGACACAGTCTCTGCTGTAACCTACTCGTTCGGCTTCCCAGATAAAGGTGTCTAATATATAAACATTGTGTATGCACAAAATATACCAGTGCCAGTTTTCACTCAAAAGTTGCTCTTTCTAAAAACTGAACTTGGTGTGAGATTGTGCTTATCATTAGCCTGTGTGCACACAGTTTATACACTTTTAGTAGAAAAGGTTCCTTAAAGGACCTTGATTGCGTCATATTACCCTTTTATAGGGTCCTTTCGTCAGAAACCTAGAGGTTCTTCAGAACCCTGCCATTTATGGATTATGGCTACTACTATTAAATAGTAGAATAGAATTTAATAAACAATTAAATACATCGACAAAAGATACCAGTATAGTTTTTTGAATTTATTGTCATTATATGCAAACATACACTGAACAAAAACATTAACATATAAAGTGTTGGTCTCATGTTTCATGAGCTAAAATAAAAATACCAGAAATGTTCCATATGCACAAAAAACATATTTCTCTCAAATGTTGTTCACAAATTTGTTTACATCCCCTGTTAGTGAGCATTTCTCCTTCGCCAAGATAATCCATCCACCTGACAGGTGTGGCATATCAAGAAGCTGATTAAACAGCATGATCATTACACAGGTGCACCTAGTGCTGGGGACAATAAAAGGCCACTCTAAGTTGTCACAACACACTGACACAGCGTCAAGTGTTTTGTCCAAATACTGGTAGATTCAACTAACAAAAGATTGGAGGACCTGAAGACCAGTCTGCAGTTCCCCCTGGGTCAGCTCGATGAGTTGAAACAGGAGAACGGTAAGATGAAAGCAACCTGTAAGTCATTGAGGACATCAGTTATGTATGTGAATCCATGATAACAATGACGGATAAGGCGGAAATAACATGGTTGTGGACAGAATTGCAGAATCTCCACATGAGACCTGGACGGAGTCTGAGGACAAAGTGAGGGAAATGATCTCTGAGAAATTGAAGATGGACCACAGGAAGATTGGAGCACGTTCACAGGACTAGAAAACCCACCGCCGGCCCGCCCATGTGACAGGCCCAGGTGACAGGCCCAGGTGACAGACCCAGGTGACAGACCCAGGTGATAGACCCAGGTGACAGACCCAGGTGACAGACCCAGGTGATAGACCCAGGTGACAGACCCAGGTGATAGACCCAGGTGACAGACCCAGGTGATAGACCCAGGTGACAGACCCAGGTGATAGACCCAGGTGACAGACCCAGGTGACAGACCCAGGTGATAGACCCAGGTGACAGACCCAGGTGACAGACCCAGGTGACAGACCCAGGTGATAGACCCAGGTGACAGACCCAGGTGATAGACCCAGGTGACAGACCCAGGTGACAGACCCAGGTGACAGACCCAGGTGACAGACCCAGGTGACAGACCCAGGTGACAGACCCAGGTGACAGACCCAGGTGACAGACCCAGGTGACAGACCCAGGTGATAGACCCAGGTGACAGACCCAGGTGATAGACCCAGGTGACAGACCCAGGTGACAGACCCAGGTGACAGACCCAGGTGATAGACCCAGGTGACAGACCCAGGTGACAGACCCAGGTGACAGACCCAGGTGACAGACCCAGGTGACAGACCCAGGTGACAGACCCAGGTGATAGACCCAGGTGACAGACCCAGGTGACAGACCCAGGTGACAGACCCAGGTGACAGACCCAGGTGACAGACCCAGGTGATAGACCCAGGTGATAGTGGTCTAGTTCCTGAGGTTCAAGGACAAGGTAGCTGTTCTGGAAAGAGCCAAGAACATGAGAGGAACGTATATCTTCCTCAACGAGGACTATCCTGAAGCTGTGCCCCAGAAGAGGAAAGAACTGATCACAGCCATGAAAGCTGCCAGAGCACATGGGGACATCCACTATGACAGGCTCATTGTCCACCCTCCCTCCCAGAAGGTATGAGAGCCAAGCCTATGGGTTCCTCAACCCCACAGGACACACACCAACTGATTAATGGACAGCTGAATTTATATATATTCATCTTGCTTTGTTTGCTCTTTTCCATATTATATCTCTCTGATAAGCTACACAATAAAGGGCTGAACATATTAATATACAGGCATTCTGCATTCAGACCCCTTGACTTATTCCACATGTTTTATGTTGCAGCCTTATTCTAAAATTGATGAAATAAAAATCCTGAAATGTTTGCAGAAATATCTTATTTACAAAAGAATTCAAACCCTTTGCTATGAGACTTGAAATTGAGCTCCGGTTCATCCTGTTTCCATTGATCATCTTTGAGATGTTTCTACAACTTGATTGGAGTTCACCTGTGGTAAATTCAATTGATTGGACATGATTTGGAAAGGCACACACCTGTCTATATAAGGTCCCGCAGTTGACAATGCAAGTCAGCTCAAAAACCAAGCCATGAAGTCGAAGGAATTGTCCGTAGAGCGCCGAGACAGGATTGTGTCGAGGCACAGATCTGGAGAAGGGTACCAAAAAAAGGTCCAAGAACACAGTGGCCTCCAACATTCTGAAATGGAAGAAGTTTGGAACCACCAAGACTCTTCCTAGAGCTGGCCGCCTGGGCAAACTGAGCAATCAGGGAAGAAGGGTCTTGGTCAGGGAGGTGACCAAGAACCTGATGGTCACTTTGACAGAGCTCCAGAGTTCCTCTGTGGAGATGGGAGAACTTTCCAGAAGGACAACCATCTCTGCAACACTCCATCAATCAGGCCGTTATGGTAGAGTGGCCAGATGGAAGCCACTCCTCAGTAAAAGGCACATGACAGCCCGCTTGGAGTTTGCCAAAAGACAGGTGTGATGAAACCCTGATTGAACAGGATTTAACTTTTTGGCGTGAATGCCAAGCATCACGTCTGGAGGAAAACTGGCACAATCCCTATGGTGAAGCATGGTGGTGGCAGCATCATGCCGTGGGGAGGTTTTACAGCGGCAGGGACTGGGAGACTAGTCAGGATCGAGGTGAAGATGAACGGAATAAACTAGAGAGATCCTTGATGAAAACCAGCTCCAGAGCGCTCAGGACCTCAGACTGAGGCGAAGGTTCACCTTCCACCAGAACAAAAACCCTAGCCACACAGCCAAGACAACGCAGGAGTGGCTTCGAGACAAGTCTTTGAATGTCCCTGAGTGGCCCAGCCAGAGCCTGGACTTGAACCCGATCAAATCTCTGGAGAGACCTGAAAATAGCTGTGCAGCGACACTCCCCATCCAACCCGACAGAGCTTGAGAGGGTCTGCAGATCCCCAAATAGAGGTGTGCCAAGCTTGTAGCATCATACCCAAGAAGAGTTGAGGCTGTAATCGCTGCCAAAGGTGCTTCAACAAAGTACTGAGTAAAGGGTCTGAATACTTAGGTAAATGTGTTTCATTTTGCTTAATCATTATGCAGTATTGTGATGTCATTATGAGGTACTGTGATGTCGTTATGGGGTACTGTGATGTCGTTATGGGGTACTGTGATGTCGTTATGGGGTACTGTGATGTCCTTATGAGGTACTGTGATGTCCTTATGAGGTACTGTGATGTCGTTATGGGGTACTGTGATGTCGTTATGGGGTACTGTGATGTCGTTATGGGGTACTGTGTGAAGATTGATGAATGTAATCCATTTTAGAATAAGGCTGTAACGTAGCAAAATGTGAAAAAAGTCAAGGGGTCTGAATACTTTCATTAGACAGACAGGACACAGCCATCTGGCTGGCATCAGCTGCTAACGGTTGGCTAACGGTTGGCTAGGTTACGGGAGTGGTATAGGTAAGATGTACACTTTGCTGTGCCAGTATAGGTAAGCTGTACACTCTGCTGTGCCAGTATAGGTAAGCTGTATACTCTGCTGTGCCAGGATAGGTAAGCTGTATACTCTGCTGTGCCAGGATAGGTAAGCTGTATACTCTGCTGTGCCAGGATAGGTAAGCTGTATACTCTGCTGTGCCAGGATAGGTAAGCTGTATACTCTGCTGTGCCAGGATAGGTAAGCTGTATACTCTGCTGTGCCAGGATAGGTAAGCTGTATACTCTGCTGTGCCAGGATAGGTAAGCTGTATACTCTGCTGTGCCAGGATAGGTAAGCTGTATACTCTGCTGTGCCAGGATAGGTAAGCTGTATACTCTGCTGTGCCAGGATAGGTAAGCTGTATACTCTGCTGTGCCAGGATAGGTAAGCTGTATACTCTGCTGTGCCAGGATAGGTAAGCTGTATACTCTGCTGTGCCAGGATAGGTAAGCTGTATACTCTGCTGTGCCAGGATAGGTAAGCTGTATACTCTGCTGTGCCAGGATAGGTAAGCTGTATACTCTGCTGTGCCAGGATAGGTAAGCTGTATACTCTGCTGTGCCAGGATAGGTAAGCTGTATACTCTGCTGTGCCAGGATAGGTAAGCTGTATACTCTGCTGTGCCAGGATAGGTAAAATCAGAGCAAGAAAAGCAAGGTAACTGGTATTTTTGACTACCCAGGAGATGGATATAATCTTTGTTAACTTGTTCTAGGTGGTTGGGATCATCTCAGTAAACTATGGGGGTTGGGATCATCACTATGGGGGTTGGGATCATCTCAGTAAACTATGGGGGTTGGGATCATCACTATGGGGGTTGGGATCATCACTATCATCACTATGGGGGTTGGGATCATCACTATGGGGGTTGGGATCATCACTATGGGGGGATTGGGATCATCACACTATGGGGGTTGGGATCATCACTATGGGGGTTGGGATCATCACTATGGGGGTTGGGATCATCACTATGGGGGTTGGGATCATCACTATGGGGGTTGGGATCATCACTATGGGGGTTGGGATCATCACTATGGGGGTTGGGATCATCTCAGTAAACTATGGGGGTTAGTTGGAGGCATTCTGTCAGGTAGAAGACATGTTTGTGGCGTCCAGTTGTTCCACAGAGAGAAGAGATGACAGAACTATTTTCCACCATAATTTGCAAATAAATTCATAAGAAATCCTACAATGTGATTTTCTGGATTTTTTCCCGCATTTTGTCTGTCATAGTTGAAGTGAACCTATGATGGAAATTACAGGCCTCTCATCTTTTTAAGAGGGAGAACTTGCACAATTGGTGGCTGACTAAATACTTTTTTGCCCCACTGTAGATGCTTTTCTAATGGCGGATTTCTCCTTTAAAAACATGATAATCACTACAGACTGATCTGATCAGTCAGAGAAGAGAACGGACCAGAGAAAACAAGAACAGCATTATCATTGCAATTTAAAAAAAATATCAGTGTTGAGTGAAGAATATGTTCTGCTCATTATAATACTGGTAAAACAATCAGGGAGAATATGTTCTGCTCATTATAATACTGGTAAAACAATCAGGGAGAATATGTTCTGCTCATTTTAATACTGGTAAAACAATCAGGGAGAATATGTTCTGCTCATTTTAATACTGGTAAAACAATCAGGGAGAATATGTTCTGCTCATTATAATACTGGTAAAACAATCAGGGAGAATATGTTCTGCTCATTATAATACTGGTAAAACAATCAGGGAGAATATGTTCTGCTCATTATAATACTGGTAAAACAATCAGGGAGAATATGTTCTGCTCATTGTAACACTAGTTAACAATCAAAGTGATTCTCATTGAGTTGTGAGTATTAGAGCAACACAAACCCAGATACTAAAACAGCATTCAGCACCAATAGAACCCCTCCTGTCAGTGTCCAGGGGCTAAAATAGAGAAGATCTGGTGAACTGGGAGGTCAATGATTTCACTTAGCCAACATCAAGAGACAGTAGGGTTCTGGTGGAATCAGTCCAGACAGTAGGGTTCTGGTGGAATCAGTCCAGACAGTAGAGTTCAGATACTGTGGTATGTCTGGGTCAGTTCAGCCCTGGTGTTCTGGTACTGTGGTATCTCTGGGTCAGTTCAGCCCTGGTGTTCAGATACTGTGGTATCTCTGGGTCAGTTCAGCCCTGGTGTTCAGATACTGTGGTATCTCTGGGTCAGTTCAGCCCTGGTGTTCTGGTACTGTGGTATCTCTGGGTCAGTTCAGCCCTGGTGTTCAGATACTGTGGTATCTCTGGGTCAGTTCAGCCCTGGTGTTCTGGTACTGTGGTAGCTCTGGGTCAGTTCAGCCCTGGTGTTCAGATACTGGTGGTATCTCTGGGTCAGTTCAGCCCTGGTGTTCTGGTACTGGGGAGGGTACCAGTCCAGATTAGCCGTGAGAGGAGAAGATGGGTCTACTGATGTTACTGTTGGTCGTCATGGCGTTCAGCTCCCACCTACATGGAACACAGAGACCCAGACAGGAGAGAGACCCAGACAGGAGACCCAGACAGGAGAGCCCCAGACAGGAGAAAGAGACAGGAGACCCAGAAAAGAGACCCAGACAAGAGTGACCGACCCAGACAGGAGAGAGAGAGACCCAGACAGGAGACACACGGAGAGAGACAGAGATCCAGACAGGAGACAAGAGACCCAGAGAGGAGACAAGAAACCCAGACAGGAGACCCAGACAGGAGACCCAGACAGGAGACCCAGACAGGAGACACAGAAAGAGAAAGTCAATGCGTAACAATTGGCTATATCAACATCCTTTGTCATTCATTGAGGACCTCTGGTTGTTTGTTCTCTCAGTGATTCTGTAGGCCAGGCTCAGGGAAGCCTCACTGAGGCTTTGAGTAAGCTGTAACATGACAATCAGGGAGCAGCACAACTAGTGGTGAGGGTTACAGAGGGAGACTAGAGAGGCTGAGGGTTAGGGAGAGAGACTGATGAGACTAGAGAGGCTGAGGGTTAGGGAGAGAGACTGATGAGACTGGACAGGGTTAGGGAGAGAGACTGATGAGACTAGAGAGGGTGAGGGCTAGGGAGAGAGACTGATGAGACTGGAGAGGGTAAGGGAGAGAGACTGATGAGACTAGAGAGGGTGAGGGCTAGGGAGAGAGACTGATGAGACTAGAGAGGCTGAGGGTTACAGAGGGAGACTAGGGGGAGTGAGATGAGAGCTGGCCTGATGACAGGTCCCTGGTTGTTTTCACTGGCTCGCCTTTCAAACTCACTCCCTCCCTTTCTCTCTCTCTTGTAACACACTCTTTCTGACTTGCTGGAAGCGTGTGTGAGGAGGGGGATGACTCCAGTGTGTTGTGGGACAGGGGATGATTGGCATGGGGGTTGAAGATCAGTCACTGGGACCCGCCTGATCCCACCAGAGTGGTGTGTGTGTTCACACACACGGATTCAGTTAATTATCAGGTGAACATTAGTAGTGGTAGCAGATAAACGTGTTGACTAGCAGAACATTAGCATGGAAAATAAAACCTTTTACTGGACGAGACTGACGATGCTGTCAAGCACACAAAGATATAATAACGCAACCACTAGGAGGAAGAGGACGACAGAAGAGGAGAGGAGAAAAGTAGAGAGAAAGAGAGAAAGAGGAGAGAAAGAGGAGTGGCGAGAGAAAGAAGTACAAGAGAGAAATGGAGAGAGAACGAGGAGAAGAGAACGAGGAGGAGAGGAGAGAAGAGAACGAGGAGAGAAGAGGAAGGAAGGAGAAATGAGGAGGAGAGAAGAGAACGTGGAGAGAAGAGAGTAGAGAGTAGAAAATAAAGATGAGGAGGAGAGGAAAGAAGGAGAGAAGGGAAGAGACAAGTAGAGGAGAGGAAAGAAGGAGAGAAGGGAAGAGGCAAGTAGAGGAGAGGAAAGAAGGAGAGAAGGGAAGAGGAAAGTAGAGGAGGAAAGAAGGAGAGAAGGGAAGAGGCGAGGAGAGGAAAGAAGGAGAGAAGGGAAGAGGCAAGTAGAGGAGAGGAAAGGAGGAGAGAAGGGAAGAGGCAAGTAGAGGAGAGGAAAGGAGGAGAGAAGGGAAGAGGCAAGTAGAGGAGAGGAAAGGAGGAGAGAAGGGAAGAGGCAAGTAGAGGAGAGGAAAGGAGGAGAGAAGGGAAGAGGCAAGTAGAGGAGAGGAAAGGAGGAGAGAAGGGAAGAGGCGAGGAGAGGAAAGAAGGAGAGAAGGGAAGAGGCAAGTAGAGGAGAGGAAAGGAGGAGAGAAGGGAAGAGGCAAGTAGAGGAGAGGAAAGAAGGAGAGAAGGAAAGAGGCAAGTAGAGGAGAGGAAAGGAGGAGGAAGAGAAAAGAGTAGATAGAAAGATTTGAGGAGAAGAGAAGGAGAGGAAGAGAAAAGAGTAGATAGAAAAAGTTGAGGAGAAGAGAAGGAGAGGAAGAGAAAAGAGTAGATAGAAAGAGTTGAGGAGAAGAGAGTGTGGTAGTACTAGTTGGTCCAGACTAGTTAATAATAGCTAGCTTGGGTCAGGGGTTAAAGGTTAGGGGAAGGGGTTACCTGAGGTTGTGTGGTAGACCACCCTGGCCCAGACTAGTTAATAACAGTTAGCTTGCGTTAGGGTCAGGGGTTAAGGGTTAGGGGAAGGTGTTACCTGATGTCGTGTGGTAGTCCCTGCTGGTCCAGACTGTAGTTAATAACAGCAAGCTTGCATAACGTCTTCAGATTAGGACCTGAGACAGGAAAGGATATTAACACCTTTAACATTGCCATCAGGCAGAGCTAATCACACACAGAGACAGAGAGACGGACACAGAGAGACACAGATACAGAGAGACACAGATACAGAGAGACACAAAGAGACAGAGAGACGGACACAGAGAGACAAAGAGACAGTCTGTTTACTATAACCAGTAGAGGTCTGGATGATGATCCAGTCTGTTTACTATAACCAGTAGAGGTCTGGATGATGATCCAGTGTGTTTACTATAACCAGTAGAGGTATGGATGATGATCCAGTCTGTTTACTATAACCAGTAGAGGTCTGGATGATGATCCAGTGTGTTATCTATAACCAGTAGAGGTCTGGATGATGATCCAGTGTGTTTACTATAACCAGTAGAGGTATGGATGATCTAGTGTGTTATTTATAACCAGTAGAGGTCTGGATGATGATCCAGTCTGTTTACTATAACCAGTAGAGGTCTGGATGATGATCCAGTGTGTTATCTATAACCAGTAGAGGTCTGGATGATCCAGTGTGTTATCTATAACCAGTAGAGGTCTGGATGATGATCCAGTGTGTCTACTATAACCAGTAGAGGTCTGGATGATGATCCAGTGTGTTAACTATAACCAGTAGAGGTCTGGATGATGATCCAGTGTGTTATCTATAACCAGTAGAGGTCTGGATGATGATCCAGTGTGTTTACTATAACCAGTAGAGGTCTGGATGATGATCCAGTGTGTTTATCTATAACCAGTAGAGGTCTGGATGATGATCCAGTGTGTTTACTATAACCAGTAGAGGTCTGGATGATGATCCAGTGTGTTTACTATAACCAGTAGAGGTCTGGATGATGATCCAGTGTGTTATCTATAACCAGTAGAGGTCTGGATGATGATCCAGTGTGTTTCTATAACCAGTAGAGGTCTGGATGATGATCCAGTGTGTTATCTATAACCAGTAGAGGTCTGGATGATGATCCAGTGTGTTATCTATAACCAGTAGAGGTCTGGATGATGATCCAGTGTGTTATCTATAACCAGTAGAGGTCTGGATGATGATCCAGTGTGTTTACTATAACCAGTAGAGGTCTGGATGATGATCCAGTGTGTTTACTATAACCAGTAGAGGTCTGGATGATGATCCAGTGTGTTTACTATAACCAGTAGAGGTCTGGATGATGATCCAGTGTGTTTACTATAACCAGTAGAGGTCTGGATGATGATCCAGTGTGTTTACTATAACCAGTAGAGGTCTGGATGATGATCCAGTGTGTTTACTATAACCAGTAGAGGTCTGGATGATGATCCAGTGTGTTTACTATAACCAGTAGAGGTCTGGATGATGATGATATAACCAGTAGAGGTCTGGATTGATCCAGTGTGTTATAACCAGTAGAGGTCTGGATGATGATCCAGTCTGTTTACTATAACCAGTAGAGGTCTGGATGATGATCCAGTCTGTTTACTATAACCAGTAGAGGTCTGGATGATGATCCAGTCTGTTTACTATAACCAGTAGAGGTCTGGATGATGATCCAGTCTGTTTACTATAACCAGTAGAGGTCTGGATGATGATCCAGTCTGTTTACTATAACCAGTAGAGGTCTGGATGATGATCCAGTCTGTTTACTATAACCAGTAGAGGTCTGGATGATGATCCAGTCTGTTTACTATAACCAGTAGAGGTCTGGATGATGATCCAGTCTGTTTACTATAACCAGTAGAGGTCTGGATGATGATCCAGTCTGTTTACTATAACCAGTAGAGGTCTGGATGATGATCCAGTCTGTTTACTATAACCAGTAGAGGTCTGGATGATGATCCAGTCTGTTTACTATAACCAGTAGAGGTCTGGATGATCCAGTGTGTTAACTTAATTTATTTAATTTTTTTATTTGTCACATACACATGGTTAGCAGATGTTAATGTGGATGTAGTGAAATGCTTGTGCTTCTAGTTCTGACAGTGCAGCAATATCAAACATGTAATCTAACAATTCCCCAACAACCACCTTATACACACAAATCTAAAGGGGTGCAATAAGAATATGAAATAATAAAAAATATAAATAAATATATGGATGAGCGATGACAGAGCGGCATAGGCAAGATGCAGTAGAATAGGATATAATACAGTATATACATATGAGATGAGTAATGGAAGATATGTAAACATTATTAAAGTGGCATTATTAAAGTGCCTAGTGATCCATTTGTTAGAGTGACCAATGATTTCAAGTCACCATGTTGGCAGCAGCCACTCAATGTTAGTGATGACTGTTTAACTGTCTGATGGCCTTGAGATGGAAGCTGTTTTTCAGTCTCTCGTTCCCAGCTTTGATGCACCTGTACTGACCACGCCTTCTGGATGATAATAGCGTGAACAGGCAGTGGCTCGGGTGGTTGTTGTCCTTGATCTTTTTGTCCTTCTTGTGACATCGGGTGGTGTAGGTGTCCTGGAGGGCAGGTAGTTTGCCCCCGGTGATGTGTTGTGCAGACCTCACTACCCTCTGGAGAGCCTTACGGTTGAGGGCGGAACAGCTGCCGTACCAGGCGGTGATACAGCCCTACAGGATTGCTCTCATCCTGTAGAAGTTTGAGGGTTTTAGGTGACAAGACAAATTTCTTCAGCCTCCTTCTTCGCTGCTGCGCCTTCTTCACCACGCTATCTGTGTGGGTGGACCAATTCAGTTTGTCTGTGATGTGTATGCCGACAAACTTCAAACTTACTACCCTCTCCACTACTGTTCCATCGATGTGGATAGGGGGGTGCTCCCTCTGCTGTTTCCTGAAATCCACGATCATCTCCTTTGTTTTGTTGATGTTGAGTGTGAGGTTGTTTTCCTGACACCACACTCCGAGGGCCCTCACCTCCTCCCTGTAGGCCGTCTCGTCGTTGTTGGTAATCAAACCCACTATTGTTGCGTCGTCTGCAAACTTGATGATTGAGTTGGAGGCGTGCGTGGCCATGCAGTCATGGGTGAACAGGGAGTACAGGAGGAGGCTGAGCACGCACCCTTGTGGAGCGCCTGTGTTGAGGATCAGCGAAGTGGAGATGTTGTTTCCTACCCTCACCACCTCGGGCCAACCTGTCAGGAAGTCCAGGACCCAAATTGCACAGGGTGAGGTTGAGACCCAGGGCACAGAGACAGGATGGGCACTGCCAGTCCACACTGTCCTCAGGTTTATTTACAGCCCACAAACATTGACCCTCGCTGTGACAATGAGACTGACCCTCTGCCAGCTGGCCATGGCTTTGTAGGGGCTGTGGGAGGAACATGGTGTGTGTGTGTGTGTGTGTGTGTGTGTGTGTGTGTGTGTGTGTGTGTGTGTGTGTGTGTGTGTGTGTGTGTGTGTGTGTGTGTGTGTGTGTGTGTGTGTGTGTGTGTGTGTGTGTGTGTAAAAATAACTTACTGAAGTCTAGTATGTAGATGTCAGAATGATCCATGAGGTTAAACTCATCTCCCATCCCCTGTTCTGGACATGGGCTGTAGAGAGGAGACATGTTAGATACCCTGCTGTTCTGGACATGGGCTGTAGAGAGGAGACATGTTAGTTACCCTGCTGTTCTGGACATGGGCTGTAGAGAGGAGACATGTTAGTTACCCTGCTGTTCTGGACATGGGCTGTAGAGAGGAGACATGTTAGTTACCCTGCTGTTCTGGACATGGGCTGTACAGAGGAGACATGTTTGTTACCCTGCTGTTCTGGACATGTCTGAGAGCTCATGACATCACACCGTACAGGGCCATAGAGGTGTCATCACACAGGGTTAGCAGAAAGAGGAAGTATACTGTTCAAGGCTTCTAACACATACAGGAAGTCCACATTAACCCCCCACTTCCTGTGTCTCTCCTTGGTCTCACTGGAGATAGTGTTTCTCCTCCAACCAAAGCATCTACCTAGCATCCCATCCATGTGGTACTATGACTGGTGTGATTGAGCCATGAACTGTATGTCCATATTGACCACAGAACCCCTGCAGGGAACACTTGACCTGCTCCTCCTCTAGTGTTAACCCTTTCATCAGCCAGGTTGAGCCCTGTCAGCCCCAGACCTGGTAGTAAACCCAGGAGGTACAAATTCAAGATCTCAGGAACAAGGATCAGACAGGGAGCCAGTCGGTCACACAAAGATCTAGGGTACATGCTGATCAGAAGGACCTGCATCCTGTGTTTTGGGGTTGTTATCAGAAGATGAGAGCAGCTCTTATTAGGCCCACAGGAAGGAGAGAGGAGAGAGGTGGTCAGACGGCAGTACTGATAGTAGCACCCCCCTCTTAAAGCCCTCTGTAACATCTAGCATCACAACACATCTGTTTCCTGCCCTGCCTCAGACCTAGTACTACACACACCTGTCATGTCCTGCTGTCTGCTGGGGCAGACTGGTGCACCACAGAAGACATAGTACAACACACATCACATCCATTAGCCTCTCACACACAACCAACACTGAAGCTATCACTTGAATAAGCTATCGTCTAATCGGCTATTGTCGAACCAACTATAGTTGCCTGTAGGTATAGTTGAATCAGTTATAATTGTCTGTAGCTATAGTTGAAACAGGTATTGTTGTCTGTAGCTATAGTTGAATCAGGTATAATTGAATCAGGTATAGTAGTCTGTAGCTATCAGTTGAATCAGGTATAATTGAATCAGGTATAGTTGTCTGTAGCTATAGTATAATCAGGTATAGTTGTCTGTAGCTATAGTATAATCAGGTATAGTTGTCTGTAGCTATAGTTGATTCAGGTATAATTGTCTGTAGCTATAGTTGAATCAGGTATAAGTATCTGTAGCTATCAGTTGAATCAGGTATAATTGAATCAGGTATAGTTGTCTGTAGCTATCAGTTGAATCAGGTATAATTGAATCAGGTATAATTGTCTGTAGCTATCAGTTGAATCAGGTATAATTGTCTGTAGCTATAGTTGAATCAGGTATAATTGTCTGTAGCTATAATTGAATCAGGTATAAATGTCTGTAGCTATCAGTTGAATCAGGTATAGTTGTCTGTAGCTATAATTGAATCAGGTATAGTTGTCTGTAGCTATAATTAAATCAGGTATAAATGTCTGTAGTTATCAGTTGAATCAGGTATAGTTGTCTGTAGTTATCAGTTGAATCAGGTATAATTGTCTGTAGCTATCAGTTGAATCAGGTATAATTGTCTGTAGCTATCAGTTGAATCAGGTATAATTGTCTGTAGCTATAACTGAATCAGGTACAATTGTCTGTAGCTATAGTTGAATCAGGTATAATTGTCTGTAGCTAAAGTTGAATCAGGTATAATTGTCTGTAGCTATAGTTGAATCAGCTATAATTGAATCAGGTATAATTGTCTGTAGCTATAGTTGAATCAGGTATAGTTGTCTGTAGCTATAGTTGAATCAGGTATAATTGTCTGTAGCTATCAGTTGAATCAGGTATAATTGTCTGTAGCTATAACTGAATCAGGTACAATTGTCTGTAGCTATAATTGAATCAGGTATAATTGTCTGTAGCTATCAGTTGAATCAGGTATAGTTGTCTGTAGCTATAATTGAATCAGGTATAAATGTATGTAGCTATCAGTTGAATCAGGTATAGTTGTCTGTAGCTATCAGTTGAATCAGGTATAGTTGTCTGTAGCTATAATTGAATCAGGTATAATTGAATCAGGTATAATTGACTGTAGCTATAATTGAATCAGGTATAAATGTCTGTAGCTATCAGTTGAATCAGGTATAGTTGTCTGTAGCTATAGTTGAATCAGGTATAGTTGTCTGTAGCTATCAGTTGAATCAGGTATAGTTGTCTGTAGCTATAACTGAATCAGGTATAATTGAATCAGGTATAATTGTCTGTAGCTATAGTTGAATCAGGTATAGTTGTCTGTAGCTATAACTGAATCAGGTATAATTGTCTGTAGCTATAGTTGAATCAGGTATAATTGAATCAGGTATAATTGTCTGTAGCTATCAGTTGAATCAGGTATAATTGTCTGTAGCTATAGTATAATCAGGTATAATTGTCTGTAGCTATCAGTTGAATCAGGTATAATTGTCTGTAGCTATAGTATAATCAGGTATAATTGTCTGTAGCTATAGTTGAATCAGGTATAATTGTCTGTAGCTATAATTGAATCAGGTATAATTGAATCAGGTATAGTTGTCTGAAGCTGTAATTAAATCTGGTATAATTGTCTGTAGCTATAACTGAATCAGGTATAATTGAATCAGGTATAATTGTCTGTAGCTATAGTTGAATCAGGTATAGTTGTCTGTAGCTATAACTGAATCAGGTATAACTGAATCAGGTATAATTGTCTGTAACTATAGTTGAATCAGGTATAATTGTCTGTAGCTATAGTTGAATCAGGTATAGTTGTCTGTAGCTATCAGTTGAATCAGGTATAGTTGTCTGTAGCTATAGTTGAATCAGGTATAATTGTATGTAGCTAAAGTTGAATCAGGTATAATTGTCTGTAGCTATAGTTGAATCAGGTATAGTTGTCTGTAGCTATCAGTTGAATCAGGTATAGTTGTCTGTAGCTATAGTTGAATCAGGTATAATTGTATGTAGCTAAAGTTGAATCAGGTATAATTGTCTGTAGCTATAGTTGAATCAGCTATAATTGAATCTGGTATAGATGTCTGTAGCTATAGTTGAATCAGGTATAGTTGTCTGTAGCTATCAGTTGAATCAGGTATAGTTGTCTGTAGCTATAACTGAATCAGGTATAATTGTCTGTAGCTATCAGTTGAATCAGGTATAGTTGTCTGTAGCTATAACTGAATCAGGTATAATTGAATCAGGTATAATTGTCTGTAGCTATAGTTGAATCAGGTATAGTTGTCTGTAGCTATAACTGAATCAGGTATAATTGAATCAGGTATAATTGTCTGTAGCTATCAGTTGAATCAGGTATAATTGTCTGTAGCTATAACTGAATCAGGTATAATTGTCTGTAGCTATAGTCGAATCAGGTATAATTGAATCAGGTATAATTGTCTGTAGCTATAATTGAATCAGGTATAATTGAATCAGGTACAGTTGTCTGAAGCTGTAATTAAATCTGGTATAATTGTCTGTAGCTATAACTGAATCAGGTATAATTGTCTGTAGCTATAGTCGAATCAGGTATAATTGAATCAGGTACAGTTGTCTGAAGCTGTAATTAAATCTGGTATAATTGTCTGTAGCTATAACTGAATCAGGTATAATTGAATCAGGTATAATTGTCTGTAGCTATAACTGAATCAGGTATAATTGAATCAGGTATAATTGTCTGTAGCTATAGTTGAATCAGGTATAGTTGTCTGTAGCTATAACTGAATCAGGTATAATTGTCTGTAGCTATAGTTGAATCAGGTATAATTGTCTGTAGCTATAGTTGAATCAGCTATAATTGAATCTGGTATAGATGTCTGTAGCTATAGTTGAATCAGGTATAGTTGTCTGTAGCTATCAGGTATAGTTGTCTGTAGCTATAACTGAATCAGGTATAATTGTCTGTAGCTATCAGTTGAATCAGGTATAGTTGTCTGTAGCTATAACTGAATCAGGTATAATTGAATCAGGTATAATTGTCTGTAGCTATAGTTGAATCAGGTATAGTTGTCTGTAGCTATAACTGAATCAGGTATAATTGAATCAGGTATAATTGTCTGTAGCTATCAGTTGAATCAGGTATAATTGTCTGTAGCTATAACTGAATCAGGTATAATTGTCTGTAGCTATAGTTGAATCAGGTATAATTGAATCAGGTATAATAGTCTGTAGCTATCAGTTGAATCAGGTATAATTGTCTGTAGCTATAGTATAATCAGGTATAATTGTCTGTAGCTATCAGTTGAATCAGGTATAATTGTCTGTAGCTATAGTATAATCAGGTGTAATTGTCTGTAGCTATAGTTGAATCAGGTATAATTGTCTGTAGCTATAATTGAATCAGGTATAATTGAATCAGGTATAGTTGTCTGAAGCTGTAATTAAATCTGGTATAATTGTCTGTAGCTATAACTGAATCAGGTATAATTGAATCAGGTATAATTGTCTGTAGCTATAGTTGAATCAGGTATAGTTGTCTGTAGCTATAACTGAATCAGGTATAATTGTCTGTAGCTATAGTTGAATCAGGTATAGTTGTCTGTAGCTATAACTGAATCAGGTATAACTGAATCAGGTATAATTGTCTGTAACTATAGTTGAATCAGGTATAATTGTCTGTAGCTATAGTTGAATCAGGTATAATTGTCTGTAGCTATAGTTGAATCAGGTATAATTGAATCAGGTATAATTGTCTGTAGCTATAGTTGAATCAGGTATAATTGTCTGTAGCTATCAGTTGAATCAGGTATAATTGTCTGTAGCTATCAGTTGAATCAGGTATAATTATCTGTAGCTATAGTTGAATCAGAATAAGAGGAAAACAGTTATCACTTAATTACAATAACATCCATCTGTTGAATGACATCCTGTAGAAGGTGAATATCCCTCTTCCTTCTGTTTTCCCATCTCCTCCTTTCACTCACTCCATTCATTTTCATGACTTACTCCATCATTATCCATCTCTCTCCGCGTTCCCAGGATGTTGTAAGGTGTTACGTTCCTAATCTTGACTAAATAAACAGCTTGTGGATTTAAAGCGGCCAGGAGAGGAACGGAGCACGAGCCCACAGGTCCCAGGGGGCCAGCTGGGGAACTCATTACGCACCAACTCTACCCCCCCACCCAGATCTTCTACTACCCCCACCCCCCGTCCTTGGTAGGTCCCCTAACCCTGACCACCCCACCAACCTCCCCCAGTAGCTTACAGCGATTTTCAAACACAATGAGATTAGAGGTGACGTGGGGAAAAAGACAACACCCTCTCTCTGGCTAGAAAGTTGTAGAAATTTAAATCCTACCCTGTGATGTCACAGCAGAAGCCTTTTAGGACCTTTCTTCTGATCTTTTTAACCACAGTTCATAGAAACACGCCGTTTTCAGATGGAGACATAGGTTTGGTGCTGGAGATGTTAAAACGTGGCAGATTTGCACTTTAAACAGACATGCCCCTCTCTCTCGTTCAGTACAGCAGATTTACACTTTAAAACAGACATGCCCCTCTCTCATTCAGTACAGCAGATTTACACTTTAAACAGACATGCCCCTCTCTCTCATTCAGTACAGCAGATTTACACTTTAAACAGACATGCCCCTCTCTCTCATTCAGTACAGCAGATTTACACTTTAAACAGACATGCCCCTCTCTCTCATTCAGTACAGCAGATTTACACTTTAAACAGACATGCCCCTCTCTCTCATTCAGTACAGCAGATTTACACTTTAAACAGACATGCCCCTCTCTCTCATTCAGTACAGCAGATTTACACTTTAAACAGACATGCCCCTCTCTCTCATTCAGTACAGCAGATTTACACTTTAAACAGACATGCCCCTCTCTCTCATTCAGTACAGCAGATTTACACTTTAAACAGACATGCCCCTCTCTCTCATTCAGTACAGCAGATTTACACTTTAAACAGACATGCCCCTCTCTCTCATTCAGTACAGCAGATTTACACTTTAAACAGACATGCCCCTCTCTCTCATTCAGTACAGCAGATTTACACTTTAAACAGACATGCCCCTCTCTCTCATTCAGTACAGCAGATTTACACTTTAAACAGACATGCCCCTCTCTCTCATTCAGTACAGCAGATTTACACTTTAAACAGACATGCCCCTCTCTCTCATTCAGTACAGCAGATTTACACTTTAAACAGACATGCCCCTCTCTCTCATTCAGTACAGCAGATTTACACTTTAAACAGACATGCCCCTCTCTCTCATTCAGTACAGCAGATTTACACTTTAAACAGACATGCCCCTCTCTCTCATTCAGTACAGCAGATTTACACTTTAAACAGACATGCCCCTCTCTCTCATTCAGTACAGCAGATTTACACTTTAAACAGACATGCCCCTCTCTCTCATTCAGTACAGCAGATTTATTTAAACAGACATGCCCCTCTCTCTCATTCAGTACAGCAGATTTACACTTTAAACAGACATGCCCCTCTCTCTCATTCAGTACAGCAGATTTACACTTTAAACAGACATGCCCCTCTCTCTCATTCAGTACAGCAGATTTACACTTTAAACAGACATGCCCCTCTCTCTCATTCAGTACAGCAGATTTACACTTTAAACAGACATGCCCCTCTCTCATTCAGTACAGCAGATTTCTGACACAAATGGGAATCTGTGCAGAACGGCACTAGGCTGATCACCAGAGAGACAGAGGGGGGAGACACACGGTGAGACGATGTTAGCATTAG
Organism: Oncorhynchus gorbuscha; assembly: GCF_021184085.1. NCBI lineage: Eukaryota > Metazoa > Chordata > Actinopteri > Salmoniformes > Salmonidae > Oncorhynchus > Oncorhynchus gorbuscha. The sequence continues at coordinate 265,216 of NC_060183.1, forward strand.
GGCCTGTATCTGTTCCTCCTGATAAGAGTCTGACAGGAAGTCATATTCTAGCATGATGAGTTCCTCTGACCAGAAGGTTCTGAAGGACGAACAGGAAGTAGTGTAATGATTCTGAAGGTCCACAGCTTAACAGGAAGTGGACAGAGGATGAAGCAGGAAGCAGTCTCACATCAAATCCGTCCAAGACTGAGGATACAGCCGATAACAGACTCCCAGTGCTTGTTCAGGCCAGGGATAGATCATCACTGGGGCTTGTCAACATGAAGGCATAGCACATTAAGGATGTGTTTGCATTTCCTTATCTGCTGAAGAGTAGCATCGTTGTTGGACATGTGAAAGTTGTTGTTGGAATCACAAACAATAGACGACATTGTGTTTTCTCGAGCTGTTCAAGGTTCCTCTGGGTTAGTTGGAGGGCCTTTGTCTCTATAACATGGTGTGAAGGGTTCTCTCTGGGTTAGTTGGAGGGCCTTTGTGTCTATAACATGGTGTGAAGGTTACTCTGGGTTAGTTGTAGGGCCTTTGTCTAGAACATGGTGTGAAGGGTTCTCTCTGGGTTAGTTGTAGGGCCTTTGTCTCTATAACATGGTGTGAAGGGTTCTCTCTGGGTTAGTTGTGGCTGACCAGACTGTAGTGGCTGACCAGACTGTAGTGGCTGACCAGACTGTAGTGGCTGACCAGACTGAAATCAGTTGTTACGGGTCTGTCTGCTACATGTGTTTAGGCGAGACAGACTTCAGTCCTGCTCTGGAGGTGAGACAGACTTCAGTCCTGCTCTGGAGGTGAGACAGACTTCAGTCCTGCTCTGGAGGTGAGACAGACTTCAGTCCTGCTCTGGAGGTGAGACAGACTTCAGTCCTGCTCTGGAGGTGAGACAGACTTCAGTCCTGCTCTGGAGGTGAGACAGACTTCAGTCCTGCTCTGGAGGTGAGACAGACTTCAGTCCTGCTCTGGAGGTGAGACAGACTTCAGTCCTGCTCTGGAGGTGAGACAGACTTCAGTCCTGCTCTGGAGGTGAGACAGACTTCAGTCCTGCTCTGGAGGTGAGACAGACTTCAGTCCTGCTCTGGAGGTGAGACAGACTTCAGTCCTGCTCTGGAGGTGAGACAGACTTCAGTCCTGCTCTGGAGGTGAGACAGACTTCAGTCCTGCTCTGGAGGTGAGACAGACTTCAGTCCTGCTCTGGAGGTGAGACAGACTTCAGTCCTGCTCTGGAGGTGAGACAGACTTCAGTCCTGCTCTGGAGGTGAGACAGACTTCAGTCCTGCTCTGGAGGTGAGACAGACTTCAGTCCTGCTCTGGAGGTGAGACAGACTTCAGTCCTGCTCTGGAGGTGAGACAGACTTCAGTCCTGCTCTGGAGGTGAGACAGACTTCAGTCCTGCTCTGGAGGTGAGACAGACTTCAGTCCTGCTCTGGAGGTGAGACAGACTTCAGTCCTGCTCTGGAGGTGAGACAGACTTCAGTCCTGCTCTGGAGGTGAGACATTTACATCATTTACATTTAAGTCATTTAGCAGACGCTCTTATCCAGAGCGACTTACAAATTGGACTTCAGTCCTGCTCTGGAGGTGAGACAGACTTCAGTCCTGCTCTGGAGGTGAGACAGACTTCAGTCCTGCTCTGGAGGTGAGACAGACTTCAGTCCTGCTCTGGAGGTGAGACAGACTTCAGTCCTGCTCTGGAGGTGAGACAGACTTCAGTCCTGCTCTGGAGGTGAGACAGACTTCAGTCCTGCTCTGGAGGTGAGACAGACTTCAGTCCTGCTCTGGAGGTGAGACAGACTTCAGTCCTGCTCTGGAGGTGAGACAGACTTCAGTCCTGCTCTGGAGGTGAGACAGACTTCAGTCCTGCTCTGGAGGTGAGACAGACTTCAGTCCTGCTCTGGAGGTGAGACAGACTTCAGTCCTGCTCTGGAGGTGAGACAGACTTCAGTCCTGCTCTGGAGGTGAGACAGACTTCAGTCCTGCTCTGGAGGTGAGACAGACTTCAGTCCTGCTCTGGAGGTGAGACAGACTTCAGTCCTGCTCTGGAGGTGAGACAGACTTCAGTCCTGCTCTGGAGGTGAGACAGACTTCAGTCCTGCTCTGCTCTGGAGGTGAGACAGACTTCAGTCCTGCTCTGCTCTGGAGGTGAGACAGACTTCAGTCCTGCTCTGCTCTGGAGGTGAGACAGACTTCAGTCCTGCTCTGCTCTGGAGGTGAGACAGACTTCAGTCCTGCTCTGCTCTGGAGGTGAGACAGACTTCAGTCCTGCTCTGCTCTGGAGGTGAGACAGACTTCAGTCCTGCTCTGCTCTGGAGGTGAGACAGACTTCAGTCCTGCTCTGCTCTGGAGGTGAGACAGACTTCAGTCCTGCTCTGCTCTGGAGGTGAGACAGACTTCAGTCCTGCTCTGCTCTGGAGGTGAGACAGACTTCAGTCCTGCTCTGCTCTGGAGGTGAGACAGACTTCAGTCCTGCTCTGCTCTGGAGGTGAGACAGACTTCAGTCCTGCTCAGGAGTTGAGAGACGGTTATCTGGGAGAGATAGTGTCCATCCAAACAGCTCTACTGGGATCATATTAGACTATTGTTCTTCAGTCTAACATCAAATCTCTTCTTCAGTTTTATCACTGCCTAATTTGTTGTGACAGAAAGGGAGACAAGACTACACGTGTGTTTATGTGTAACACTCAACCCCCAAAGCCTCTGTATACAACCAGGTAGTGGGTTAAAGGGCTACAGATAAGGTGGGTTTGGGAACAGAGGACATGTTGAAGATTTGAAGAGTAAATGACAGTCTCTCAGTCACGAGCCGGACACTGCTCTGTGCTGACCACAGTGACCTGAGGTCCTGACCAGGTTCTGAACATCCATGTGCTGACCGCCCCATATCCTGCTGGGTCATGTCTTCCATATGACAGGCTGCATTTCAGGGAGTGTGTTTGGGAGGGCTTGACTATGGAGAAACCTCTGACCTTCAGGAGTACAGACAATATGGCATGGTCCATCTCAATGCCTTGGCATGAGGTAGCTATTCCTCTTCGACTGGCCCATCTCAATGCCTTGGCATGAGGTAGCTATTCCTCTTCGACTGGCCCATCTCAATGCCTTGGCATGAGGTAGCTATTCCTCTTCTCTGGCCCATCTCAATGCCTTGGCACGAGGTAGCTATTCCTCTTCTCTGGTCCATCTCAATGCCTTGGCATGAGGTAGCTATTCCTCTTCTCTGGCCCATCTCAATGCCTTGGCACGATGTAGCTATTCCTCTTCTCTGGTCCATCTCAATGCCTTGGCACGATGTAGCTATTCCTCTTCTCTGGTCCATCTCAATGCCTTGGCATGAGGTAGCTATTCCTCTTCTCTGGCCCATCTCAATGCCTTGGCACGAGGTAGCTATTCCTCTTCTCTGGTCCACCTCAATGCCTTGTCTGCCCTATGAACCCTGATGTAGAACACAGAGATAGATGTATATGCAGCTGGACTAGGAGCTCTACCAGCCAGTAAAGCTGTATGGTGGCAGCAACACATTCTGACATATCTGATACATTAACCCTAAACAGCTCTGGTACCTGCAGCTCAACCGAACAACCTTCAGCAGACTGGGAGGTTCTGTACAGATTACATGCCATGGATTAAGGGTGAGGTTGTAGTTTGGTAATGGGGATTAAACCCCAGGTACCGGAACAGGCTAGGGACAGGAATTACTCCCTCTGTGGTCCTCTAAACCTTTACAGTTCCCTAACCCCTCCACTACAGCTAGTCTAGTCCGACCTCCTCCACTACACCTAGTCTAGTCCGACCTCCTCCACACCCTAGTCTAGTCCGACCTCCTCCACTACACCTAGTCTAGTCCGACCTCCTCCACTACACCTAGTCTAGTCCGACCTCCTCCACTACACCTAGTCTAGTCCGACCTCCTCCACTACACCTAGTCTAGTCCGACCTCCTCCACTACACCTAGTCTAGTCCGACCTCCTCCACTACACCTAGTCTAGTCCGACCTCCTCCACTACACCTAGTCTAGTCCGACCTCCTCCACTACACCTAGTCTCCACTACACCTCCTAGTCCGACCTCCTCCACTACACCTAGTCTAGTCCGACCTCCTCCACTACACCTAGTCTAGTCCGACCTCCTCCACTACACCTAGTCTAGTCCGACCTCCTCCACTACACCTAGTCTAGTCCGACCTCCTCCACTACACCTAGTCTAGTCCGACCTCCTCCACTACACCTAGTCTAGTCCGACCTCCTCCACTACACCTAGTCTAGTCCGACCTCCTCCACTACACCTAGTCTAGTCCGACCTCCTCCACTACACCTAGTCTAGTCCGACCTCCTCCACTACACCTAGTCTAGTCCGACCTCCACTACACCTAGTCTAGTCACCTAGTCTAGTCCGACCTCCTCCACTACACCTAGTCTAGTCCGACCTCCTCCACTACACCTAGTCTAGTCCGACCTCCTCCACTACACCTAGTCTAGTCCGACCTCCTCCACTACACCTAGTCTAGTCCGACCTCCTCCACTACACCTAGTCTAGTCCGACCTCCTCCACTACACCTAGTCTAGTCCGACCTCCTCCACTACACCTAGTCTAGTCCGACCTCCTCCACTACACCTAGTCTAGTCCGACCTCCTCCACTACACCTAGTCTAGTCCGACCTCCTCCACTACACCTAGTCTAGTCCGACCTCCTCCACTACACCTAGTCTAGTCCGACCTCCTCCACTACACCTAGTCTAGTCCGACCTCCTCCACTACACCTAGTCTAGTCCGACCTCCTCCACTACACCTAGTCTAGTCCGACCTCCTCCACTACACCTAGTCTAGTCCGACCTCCTCCACTACACCTAGTCTAGTCCGACCTCCTCCACTACACCTAGTCTAGTCCGACCTCCTCCACTACACCTAGTCTAGTCCGACCTCCTCCACTACACCTAGTCTAGTCCGACCTCCTCCACTACACCTAGTCTAGTCCGACCTCCTCCACTACACCTAGTCTAGTCCGACCTCCTCCACTACACCTAGTCTAGTCTCCTCCACACCTAGTCTAGTCCGACCTCCTCCACTACACCTAGTCTAGTCCGACCTCCTCCACTACACCTAGTCTAGTCCGACCTCCTCCACTACACCTAGTCTAGTCAGACCTCCTCCACTACACCTAGTCTAGTCAGACCTCCTCCACTACACCTAGTCTAGTCAGACCTCCTCCACTACACCTAGTCTAGTCAGACCTCCTCCACTACACCTAGTCTAGTCAGACCTCCTCCACCACACCTAGTCTAGTCAGACCTCCTCCACCACACCTAGTCTAGTCAGACCTCCACCACACCTCCACCACACCTAGTCTAGTCAGACCTCCTCCACCACACCTAGTCTAGTCAGACCTCCTCCACCACACCTAGTCTAGTCAGACCTCCTCCACCACACCTAGTCTAGTCAGACCTCCTCCACCACACCTAGTCTAGTCAGACCTCCTCCACCACACCTAGTCTAGTCAGACCTCCACCACACCTAGTCTAGTCAGACCTCCACCACACCTAGTCTAGTCAGACCTCCACCACACCTAGTCTAGTCAGACCTCCACCACACCTAGTCTAGTCAGACCTCCTCCACCACACCTAGTCTAGTCCGACCTCCTCCACTACACCTAGTCTAGTCCGACCTCCTCCACTACACCTAGTCTAGTCAGACCTCCTCCACCACACCTAGTCTAGTCAGACCTCCTCCACTACACCTAGTCTAGTCAGACCTCCACCACACCTAGTCTAGTCAGACCTCCTCCACCACACCTAGTCTAGTCAGACCTCCTCCACCACACCTAGTCTAGTCAGACCTCCTCCACCACACCTAGTCTAGTCAGACCTCCACCACACCTAGTCTAGTCAGACCTCCTCCACTACACCTAGTCTAGTCAGACCTCCTCCACTACACCTAGTCTAGTCAGACCTCCTCCACTACACCTAGTCTAGTCAGACCTCCTCCACTACACCTAGTCTAGTCAGACCTCCTCCACTACACCTAGTCTAGTCAGACCTCCTCCACTACACCTAGTCTAGTCAGACCTCCTCCACTACACCTAGTCTAGTCAGACCTCCTCCACTACACCTAGTCTAGCCAGACCTCCTCCACTACACCTAGTCTAGCCAGACCTCCTCCACCACAGCTAGTCTAGTCAGATCTCCATATGACCAATTCTGTTGGACCAAACCTCAAATGCAAAGATGGAGTTGAAACTGCTTGTTGTCAGAGAGCTGATATTTAGTCATAGTGGTTGTAAGTGGCAGGGGAGGTGTTTGGTGTCTGTGTACGAGAGGGAAGGTGCACAGTGCACACAGCACAGAAGACCAAAAAGAAAACGCTGATAAAAATGTATTAAAACCTAGATTCTTACGATACGAGCATTTGGAACATCGCCCTTAAACATACAGTGCCTCCAGAAAGTTATCAAACCCCTCAACTTTTTCCACATTTTGTTGTGTTGCAGCCTGAATTTAAAATGGATTAAGTTGAGATTGCGTGTCACTGGCCTACACACAATAACCCATATAATGTCAAAGTGGAATTATGCTTTTATATATATATTTTTTTACAAATGTATAAACAATTACAATCTGAAATGTCTTTGGTCAATAAGTATTCAACCTCTTTGTTATGGCAAGGCTAAATAAGTTAATGTGCTTAACAATTCATATCAGTTGAATGGACTCACTTTGTTCAATAGTGTTTAACATGATGTTTGAATGACTACCTCATCTCTGTACCCCAAACATACAATTATCTGGAAGGTCCCTCAGTCGAGCAGTGAATTTCAAACACAGATTTGTCCACAAAGACCAGGGAGGTTTTCTAATGCCTTGCAAAGAAGGGCACCTATTGGTAGATAGGTAAAAAAAAACACAAAAATAAATATCTCTTTGGGCATTGTGAAGTTATTAATTACACTTTAGATGGTGTATCAATACATCCAGTCACTACAAAGATACAGGCGTCCTTCTTAACTCAGTTGCTGGAAAGAAAGGAAACCGCTCAGGGACTTCACCATGAGGCCAATGGTGACTTTAAAACAGTTACAGAGTTTAATGGCTGTGATAGGAGAAAACTGAGAAAATATTGTAGTTACGCCAAAATACTAACCTAAAGGACAATGTACAGAATAAAGAATTTTCAAAACATGCATTATGTTTGCAATAAGCCACTAAATTAAAACTACAAAAACATGGACAAATAAATTAACTTTATGTCCTGAATACGAAGTGTGATGTTTGGGGCAAATCCAACACATCACTTAGTACCACTCTGCATATTTTCAAGCATGGTGGTGGCTACATCATGTTATGGGTATGCTTTTCATCGGCAAGGACTGGGGGTAGTTCTTTAGGATAAAAATAAACAGAATGGAGATAAGCACAGGCAAAATCCTAGAGGAAAACCTGCTTCAGTCTGCTACAGCCTACAACACAAGGCCAAACATACACCGAGTGTACAAAACATTAGGAATACTTGCTCTTTCCAGGAAACTGGCCATGTGAGTGTGCCAAGATAGTTATGATCCTTATTGATGTCACTTGTTAAATCCAATTCAATCAGTGTAGATAAAGGGGAGGAGACAGGTTAAACAATGATTTTTTAAAAGCCTTGAGACATGGATTGTGTATGTGTGCCATTCAGATGGGGAATGGGCAAGACAAAACATGTAAGTGCCTTTGGTATGGTAGTAGGTGCCAGGCGCACCAGTTTGTGTTACAAACCGCAACACTGCTGGGTTTTTCACACTCAACGGTTTCCCGTGTGTATAAAGACTGGTCTACCACCCAAAAGACATCCAGCCAACTTGACACAACTGTGTGAAGCATTGGAGTCAACATGGGCCATCATCCCTGTGGAAGCATTGGAGTCAACATGGGCCATCATCCCTGTGGAAGCATTGGAGTCAACATGGGCCATCATCCCTGTGGAACCCATTCGACACCTTGTAAAGTCCATGTCCGGATGACCTGAGGCAGTTCTGAGGGCAAAAGGGGGTGCAACTCAATAATAGGAAGGTGTTCCTAATGTTTTGTCCACTCAGTGTAAATCGACCTGTATAGACTAGGTGAAGGGAAAGGGGGTTCAACTCAATTTTAGGAAGGTGTTCCTAATGTTTTGTCCAATCAGTGTAAATCAACCTGTATAGACTAGGAGAAGGGAAAGGGGGTGCAACTCAATTTTAGGAAGGTGTTCCTAATGTTTTGTCCACTCAGTGTAAATCGACCTGTATAGACTAGGTAAAGGGAAGGGAAAGGGGGTGAAACTCAATTTTAGGAAGGTGTTCCTAATGTTTTGTCCACTCAGTGTAAATCGACCTGTATAGACTAGGTAAAGGGAAGGGAAAGGGGGTGCAACTCAATATTAGGAAGGTGTTCCTAATGTTTTGTACACTCAAGAGTACACTGAAGTTGCCTACCAAGAAGACATTGAATGTTCCTTAGTGGCTGATTAACAGTTTTGACTTAAATCACCTTGAAAATATATGGCAAGACATAAAAATGTCTGTCTTGGAATGATCTACAACCAACTTTACAAAGCTTGACGAATTTGTTTTAATAATGTGCAAATATTGTTCAATCCAGGTGTGGAAAGCTCTTAGAGACTTACCCAGAAAGACTCACAGCTGTAATCACTCTTAGAGACTTACCCAGAAAGACTCACAGCTGTAATCACTCTTAGAGACTTACCCAGAAAGACTCACAGCTGTAATCGATGCCAAAGGTGATTGTAACATTATTGACTTAGGGGTATGAATACAGTATTTCTGTATTTCATTTTCAATAAATGTGCAAAAATGTCTAAAACCATATTTTCACTTTGTCATTATGGGACATTGAGCGTAGATGGGTGAGAAAAATCAATTGAATCCATGTTTCAGTTCAAGCTGTAACAACAAAATGTGGAATAAATCTAGGGGTATGAATACTTTCTGAAGGCATCAAAGGAATTTGATATATCGCCCAGTCCTAACAGTGTGGCCATGTAAGGACGGATCTTTCTGACAGTAGGATTCTATAACAGCAGGCCTGTTCCAGCCTGGCAGAGAGAGCATGGAGGGGAGCTGCAGAGACCACATCAATCAGCCTCTCAGTCAGTCATTCATAGTAAAGGTCAATTTAACATAGTGAAGCACGTAAGACTGCTACTGAGCTGTTTACTCTCGAGTTTGTTAGTGTTTCATTGGTCATACAGCAGATAGGGTGGGGCGACAACCTCTGGGAACACACAACCTCTGGGAACACACAACCTCTGGGGAACACACACAACCTCTGGGGAACACACAACCTCTGGGGAACTGGGGAACCACAACCTCTGGGGAACACACAACCTCTGGGGAACACACAACCTCTGGGGAACACACAACCTCTGGGGAACACACAACCTCTGGGGAACACACAACCTCTGGGGAACACACAACCTCTGGGGAACACACAACCTCTGGGGAACACACAACCTCTGGGGAACACACAACCTCTGGGAACACACAACCTCTGGGGAACACACAACCTCTGGGGAACACACAACCTCTGGGGAACACACAACCTCTGGGGAACACACAACCTCTGGGGAACACACAACCTCTGGGAACACACAACCTCTGGGGAACACACAACCTCTGGGGAACACACAACCTCTGGGGAACACACAACCTCTGGGGAACACACAACCTCTGGGGAACACACAACCTCTGGGGAACACACAACCTCTGGGGAACACACAACCTCTGGGGAACACACAACCTCTGGGGAACACACAACCTCTGGGGAACACACAACAACCTCTGACCTGCCGACACTGACAGATAGTGTTGGGTTAGGGTTAGGGCCCTCGGAGTGTGGTGTCAGGAAAATAACCTCTCACTCAACGTCAACAAAACAAAGGAGTTGATCGTGGACTTCATGAAACAGCAGAGGGAGCACCCCCCTATCCACATCAACGGGACAGTAGTGGAGAAGGTGGAAAGTTTTAAGTTCCTCGGCATACACATCACAGACAAACTGAATTGGTCCACCAACACAGACAGTGTATATATGAATCTGTTCCTTGTATGACCATAGTGTATATATGAATCTGTTCCTTGTATGACCATAGTGTATATATGAATCTGTTCCTTGTATGACCATAGTGTATATATGAATCTGTTCCTTGTATGACCATAGTGTATATATGAATCTGTTCCTTGTATGACGAGTGTATATATGAATCTGTTCCTTGTATGACCATAGTGTATATATGAATCTGTTCCTTGTATGACCATAGTGTATATATGAATCTGTTCCTTGTATGACCATAGTGTATATATGAATCTGTTCCTTGTATGACCATAGTGTATATATGAATCTGTTCCTTGTATGACCATAGTGTATATATGAATCTGTTCCTTGTATGACCATAGTGTATATATGAATCTGTTCCTTGTATGACCATAGTGTATATATGAATCTGTTCCTTGTATGACCATAGTGTATATATGAATCTGTTCCTTGTATGACCATAGTGTATATATGAATCTGTTCCTTGTATGACCATAGTGTATATATGAATCTGTTCCTTGTATGACCATAGTGTATATATGAATCTGTTCCTTGTATGACCATAGTGTATATATGAATCTGTTCCTTGTATGACCATAGTGTATATATGAATCTGTTCCTTGTATGACCATAGTGTATATATGAATCTGTTCCTTGTATGACCATAGTGTATATATGAATCTGTTCCTTGTATGACCATAGTGTATATATGAATCTGTTCCTTGTATGACCATAGTGTATATATGAATCTGTTCCTTGTATGACCATAGTGTATATATGAATCTGTTCCTTGTATGACGAGTGTATATATGAATCTGTTCCTTGTATGACCATAGTGTATATATGAATCTGTTCCTTGTATGATGAGTATATACAGAGAATATATACACACAAAACAAGTCAAGGCGTCCCCAACTTCAGACAGACACACAGCCAGTGAATCATTAACTGGCTTGAAGACCCACACCAGACTGGAGGTAGCTGGACACTCACCAGACTGGAGGTAGCTGGACCCACACCAGACTGGAGGTAGCTAGACCCACACCAGACTGGAGGTAGCTAGACCCACACCAGACTGGAGGTAGCTGGACCCTCACCAGACTGGAGGTAGCTGGACCCACACCAGACTGGAGGTAGCTGGACCCACACCAGACTGGAGGTAGCTGGACCCACACCAGACTGGAGGTAGCTGGACCCACACCAGACTGGAGGTAGCTGGACCCACACCAGACTGGAGGTAGCTGGACCCACACCAGACTGGAGGTAGCTGGACCCACACCAGACTGGAGGTAGCTGGACCCACACCAGACTGGAGGTAGCTGGACCCACACCAGACTGGAGGTAGCTGGACCCACACCAGACTGGAGGTAGCTGGACCCACACCAGACTGGAGGTAGCTGGACCCTCACCAGACTGGAGGTAGCTGGACCCTCACCAGACTGGAGGTAGCTGGACCCTCACCAGACTGGAGGTAGCTGGACCCTCACCAGACTGGAGGTAGCTGGACCCTCACCAGACTGGAGGTAGCTGGACCCTCACCAGACTGGAGGTAGCTGGACCCTCACCAGACTGGAGGTAGCTGGACCCTCACCAGACTGGAGGTAGCTGGACCCTCACCAGACTGGAGGTAGCTGGACCCTCACCAGACTGGAGGTAGCTGGACCCTCACCAGACTGGAGGTAGCTGGACCCTCACCAGACTGGAGGTAGCTGGACCCTCACCAGACTGGAGGTAGCTGGACCCTCACCAGACTGGAGGTAGCTGGACCCTCACCAGACTGGAGGTAGCTGGACCCTCACCAGACTGGAGGTAGCTGGACCCTCACCAGACTGGAGGTAGCTGGACCCTCACCAGACTGGAGGTAGCTGGACCCTCACCAGACTGGAGGTAGCTGGACCCTCACCAGACTGGAGGTAGCTGGACCCTCACCAGACTGGAGGTAGCTGGACCCTCACCAGACTGGAGGTAGCTGGACCCTCACCAGACTGGAGGTAGCTGGACCCACACCAGACTGGAGGTAGCTGGACCCACACCAGACTGGAGGTAGCTGGACCCACACCAGACTGGAGGTAGCTGGACCCACACCAGACTGGAGGTAGCTGGACCCACACCAGACTGGAGGTAGCTGGACCCACACCAGACTGGAGGTAGCTGGACCCACACCAGACTGGAGGTAGCTGGACCCACACCAGACTGGAGGTAGCTGGACCCACACCAGACTGGAGGTAGCTGGACCCACACCAGACTGGAGGTAGCTGGACCCACACCAGACTGGAGGTAGCTGGACCCACACCAGACTGGAGGTAGCTGGACCCACACCAGACTGGAGGTAGCTGGACCCACACCAGACTGGAGGTAGCTGGACCCACACCAGACTGGAGGTAGCTGGACCCACACCAGACTGGAGGTAGCTGGACCCACACCAGACTGGAGGTAGCTGGACCCACACCAGACTGGAGGTAGCTGGACCCACACCAGACTGGAGGTAGCTGGACCCACACCAGACTGGAGGTAGCTGGACCCACACCAGACTGGAGGTAGCTGGACCCACACCAGACTGGAGGTAGCTGGACCCACACCAGACTGGAGGTAGCTGGACCCACACCAGACTGGAGGTAGCTGGACCCACACCAGACTGGAGGTAGCTGGACCCACACCAGACTGGAGGTAGCTGGACCCACACCAGACTGGAGGTAGCTGGACCCACACCAGACTGGAGGTAGCTGGACCCACACCAGACTGGAGGTAGCTGGACCCACACCAGACTGGAGGTAGCTGGACCCACACCAGACTGGAGGTAGCTGGACATTCACCAGACTGGAGGTAGCTAGACCCACACCAGACTGGAGGTAGCTGGACAAAAGACAGAGTGTGACTATAGAGCTAGTATAACAGACCTAGAGAGTGACTATAGAGCTAGTATAACAGACAGAGAGAGTGACTATAGAGCTAGTATAACAGACCTAGAGAGTGACTATAGAGCTAGTATAACAGATAGAGAGTGACTATAGAGCTAGTATAACAGACAGAGAGTGACTATAGAGCTAGTATGACAGAGGGAGTGACTTCCGTGGCCTCCAACTGCTCTTAAACGCTAGTAAAACCAAATGCATGCTTTTCAACCGATCGCTGCCTGCACCCGCATGCCCGACTAGCATCACCACACTGGATGGTTCCGACCTTGAATATGTGGACACCTATAAGTACCTAGGTGTCTGGCTAGACTGCAAACTCTCCTTCCAGACCCATAAACATTTCCAATCGAAAATCAAATCAAGAATCAGCTTTCTATTCCGCAACAAAGCCTCCTTCACTCACGCCGCCAAGCTTACCCTAGTAAAACTGACTATCCTACCGAACCTCGACTTCGGCGACGTCATCTACAAAATTGCTTCCAACACTCTACTCAGCAAACTGGATGCAGTTTATCACAGTGCCATCCGTTTTGTCACTAAAGCACCTTATACTACCCACCACTGCGACTTGTATGCTCTAGTCGGCTGGCCCTCGCTACATATTCGTCGCCAGACCCACTGGCTTCAGGTCATCTACAAGGCCATGCTAGGCAAAGCTCCGCCTTATCTCAGCTCACTGGTCACGATGGCAACACCCATCCGTAGCACGCGCTCCAGCAGGTATATCTCATTGATCATCCCTAAAGCCAACACCTCATTCGGCCGCCTTTCGTTCCAGTACTCTGCTGCCTGTGACTGGAACGAATTGCAAAAATCGCTGAAGTTGGAGACTTTTATCTCCTCACCAACTTCAAACATCAGCTAGCTGAGCAGCTAGCTGGGCAGCTAACCGATCGCTGCAGCTGTACATAATCTATTGGTAAATAGCACACCCATTTTCACCTACCTCATCCCCACAGTTTTTATTTATTTACTTTTCTGCTCTTTTGCACACCAATATCTCTACCTGTACATGATCATCTGATCATTTATCACTCCAGTGTTAATCTGCAATATTGTAATTATTCGCCTACCTCCTCATGCCTTTTGCACACATTGTATATAGACTCCCCTTTTTTCTCTGTGTTATTGACTTGTTAATTGTTTACTCCATGTGTAACTCTGTGTTGTCTGTTCACACTGCTATGCTTTATCTTGGCCAGGTCGCAGTTGCAAATGAGAACCTGTTCTCAACTAGCCTACCTGGTTAAATAAAGGTGAAATAAAAATTTAAAAAAATAATTAAAAAAATATAGAGCTAGTATAACAGACCTAGAGAGTGACTATAGAGCTAGTATAACAGAGAGAGTGACTATAGAGCTAGTATGACAGGGAGAGTGACTATAGAGCTAGTATGACAGAGAGAGTGACTATAGAGCTAGTATGACAGAGAGAGTGACTATAGAGCTAGTATCATATGGGGCGGCAGGGTAGCCTAGTGGTTACAGCGTTGGACTAGTGACCGGAAGGAAGCTAGTATTAGACATAGAGAGTGACTATAGAGCTAGTGTTGCTAGGCTAAGGTCTGTGCAGGTGGAGTCACTCATGCATGCTGCCTGTTTGAGTAGATGAGTTAACCAGAGCCCCAGAGGACCAGTGAGGGGTAACAGAGGGTTAGGGTTCGGGTGTCGCTGTGTGACACAGAGAGGAGGCTCCCTGAGCTCATAAATCAGGACAGAATGTCTTGCCTCTCTACAGCTCAGCAGGCTGTTTACTCTGGAGTAAGTGGAGGTGAGGAGAGAGAGGAGAGAGGAGAGAGGAGAGAGAGAGGAGAGAGGAGAGAGGAGAGAGGAGAGAGAGAGGAGAGAGGAGAGAGGAGAGAGGAGGAGAGAGGAGGAGAGAGGAGAGAGAGAGGCTGTGTGTTCCTGGCAGATCTCGTTCTCATACACACCCAGGTTAAACTGCTGCACTAAATCACTTTATAAATGGGAACTAATTCCAAGTTACTGTCCTAAAGCACACATTAAAACAGTCAATGGTGAATAAAAATACAGCCCCTAATGGTTACACACGGTGTTTCAACCTAATGAACATCCATTTTGCTCTGTTGTGTACCCAGTTTCCCCCAGGCTATATTGCTGTAATAATTCCCACACAGGGTTCTAATAGGGTTAGTTAAGGTGAGAGTTTCCCAGACAAACACCTCTAGTCCAGTCCTATAGCTGACCCTTTGAACACAGTGAGAACACAGCGGGCCCACGACTTAATCCTTTTATTGTGCTTCACTAAAACAATAAATTAATGGCCAACAAATTCCTGTAGGTAAAGTAAATATCATAAAGAGTGAATAAATACAACAGAATGTTTTAAATAAATATCATTCAGTGTTCTGGTCTGGCTCAGACTGAAAGATAAACAATAGTGGTATAGAAGAGTCCTCATAAATTTACACAGTGTTTCTTAGCCACGCTCCTACGCACAAACACACTCACACATAAATCTGACAGTGTTTCCTTGCCACGCTTCCTAGGATCCGGAAGTGTTATAAAGAACACAAGCAAGGTGTCTGCTGGGTAATTCATGATGGGCCGAGCAGGCGTTTGTCTATTTAATTTAGACAGAAACAAATAAGTCTTTAGCTGGTTAAAGCTAGGGTTAAAGCTGGGGTTAATAGCTGCCTAATGACTCTGAAAGTAGTTAAGCCCCAGGAAAATAAACACAAAACACAGAGCACATTGGCTTATAGACGTTCCACAGACATACAGGTAGGTAGCCTAGTGGTTAAGAGTGTTGGGCCAGTAACACAAAGGTCGCTGGTTCAAATCCTAGAGCTGGCAAGGTGGAAAAATCTGCCATTCTGCAAAAATGCAGAAGACACATTTGGGTTGAATGCATTCAGTTGTTCAACTGATCCCCTTTCTGGCACTAACACTTGTCTTTTGTAACTAGCTCTGATTTCCTGGTTATGACTGATATGTGGTTGACTATCCTAGCTTGGTTAACGGAACTGACTGTATGTCACTCTGGATAACAGATAACAGCTAAATGATCAACATGTAATACATCTCAAACAATACGATACTTCAATAGACACACAATGTCCTGTGTGAAATCTAAGCAGGTAAGGTGTCACAATAAAGATGGACACAGGGAGGACACCTCCGACTCAGGGCACACTTCTCCTCTCCACTGTTTAAATAGGAGGGAAAGTAAATCAGCTGCTGTTATGACTTGGTCCTCAGCCTGAGTGTGGGTCTTAAGTGTCTTAGTGCAGTGGTTCCCAAACTGAGGGGCGAGAGAGTGGTCGGGGGAAGGGGGCGGGCGAGTGGTCAGCGGGGAGGAGGCGGGCGAGGGTCGGGGGCGCGCGAGTGGTCAGGGGCGCACGAGTGGTCGGGGGAGGGGGCGCGCGAATGGTCAGGGGGCGCGCGGGTGGTCGGGGGGAGGGGGCGGGCAAGTGGTCGGGGGAGGGGCGGGCCAGTAGTCGGCGGGGAGGGGGCGGGCGAGGGGTCGGGGGGCGCGAGGGGTCGGGGGAGGGGGCGGGCGAGGGGTCGGCGGGGAGGGGGCGCGCGAGGGGTCGGGGGGGGGAGGGGGCGCGAATGGTCAGGGGGCGCGGGTGGTCGGGGGGAGGGGGCGGGCCAGTAGTCGGCGGGGAGGGGGCGGGCGAGGGGTCGGGGCGCGCGAGGGGTCGGGGGAGGGGCGGGCGAGGGGTCGGCGGGGAGGGGGCGCGCGAGGGTCGGGGGAGGGGGCGCGAGGGGTCGGGGGGAGGGGGCGCGCGAGGGGTCGGGGGGGAGGGGGGCGCGCGAGGGGTCGGGGGGGGGGGCGCGAGGGGTCGGGGGAGGGGGCGCGAGGGGTCGGGGGGAGGGGGCGGGCGAATGGTCAAGGGGAGGAGGCAAGAGTGGTCGGGGGGAGGGGGCGCACGAGTGGTAAGGGGAGAGCGAGTGGTCAGGGGGTGGGCGAGTGGTCGGGGCGAGGGTCGGCGGGCGCGCGGCTGGGTCGGGCGGGCGCGCCGGGGGTCGACGGGCGCGCCGGGGTCGGCGGGCGCGCCGGAGTCGGGCGGGCGCGCCGGGGTCGGCGGGCGCGCCCGGGAGTCGGGCGGGCGCGCCGGGAGTCGGCGGGCGCGCGCGGAGTCGGGCGGGCGCGCCGGGAGTCGGCGGGCGCGCCGGGAGTCGGCGGGCGCGCCAGGAGTCGGCGGGCGCGCCAGGAGTCGGCGGGCGCGCCAGGAGTCCGGCGGGCGCGCCAGGAGGGGCGGGCGCGCCAGGAGTGGGCGGGCGCGCCAGGGTGGGGCGGGCGCGCCAGGAGTGGGCGGGCGCGCCAGGAGTGGGCGGGCGCGCCAGGAGTGGGCGGGCGCGCCAGGAGTGGGCGGGCGCGCCAGGAGTGGGCGGGCGCGCCAGGAGTGGGCGGGCGCGCCAGGAGTGGGCGGGCGCGCCAGGAGTGGGCGGGCGCGCCAGGAGTGGGCGGGCGCGCCAGGAGTGGGCGGGCGCGCCAGGAGTGGCGGGCGCGCCAGGAGTGGGCGGGCAGGGGGCAAGAGTGGTCGGGGGAGGGGGCAAGAGTGGTCGGGGGGAGGGGGCAAGAGTGGTCGGGGGAGGGGGCAAGAGTGGTCGGGGGGAGGGGGCAAGAGTGGTCGGGGGGGAGGGGGCAAGAGTGGTCGGGGGAGGGGGCAAGAGTGGTCGGGGGAGGGGGCAAGAGTGGTCGGGGGAGGGGCAAGAGTGGTCGGGGGAGGGGGCAAGAGTGGTCGGGGGAGGGGGCAAGAGTGGTCGGGGGAGGGGGCAAGAGTGGTCGGGGAGGGGGCAAGAGTGGTCGGGGGGGGGGCAAGAGTGGTCGGGGGGAGGGGGCAAGAGTGGTCGGGGGGAGGGGGCAAGAGTGGTCGGGGGAGGGGGCAAGAGTGGTCGGGGGGGGGGCAAGAGTGGTCGGGGGGGGGGGCAAGAGTGGTCGGGGGAGGGGGCAAGAGTGGTCGGGGGAGGGGGCAAGAGTGGTCGGGGGAGGGGGCAAGAGTGGTCGGGGGAGGGGGCAAGAGTGGTCGGGGGAGGGGGCAAGAGTGGTCGGGGGGAGGGGGCAAGAGTGGTCGGGGGGAGGGGCAAGAGTGGTCGGGGGGGGGGCAAGAGTGGTCGGGGGAGGGGGCAAGAGTGGTCGGGGGAGGGGGCAAGAGTGGTCGGGGGGAGGGGGCAAGAGTGGTCGGGGGGAGGGGGCGCACGAGTGGTAAGGGGGAGAGCGAGTGGTCGGAGGAGGGGGCGCGAGTGGTAAGGGGGAGAGCGAGTGGTCGGAGGAGGGGGCGCGAGTGGTAAGGGGGCGCGAGTGGTCGGCAGGGGGAGGAGGCGCGCGAGGGAGTGGTCAGGGGGGGAGGGGCGCTGGGGACAGTTGTTTTTTAGGGTCTGGATTTC
Organism: Oncorhynchus gorbuscha; assembly: GCF_021184085.1. Taxonomy (NCBI): domain Eukaryota; kingdom Metazoa; phylum Chordata; class Actinopteri; order Salmoniformes; family Salmonidae; genus Oncorhynchus; species Oncorhynchus gorbuscha. The sequence goes on from NC_060183.1 coordinate 283,532, forward strand.
AAGATTTCAAGTTTTCATAACAATCGGAAATCGGTATTTATTTGACTTTTTTTTTAACTACTTCATTTGATCTTTATTTAACTAGACAAGTCAGTTAAGAACACATTCTTATTTTCAATGACGGCCTAGGAACAGTGGGTTAACTGCCTTGTTCAGGGGCAGGATGACAGATGTTTACCTTGTTAGCTCGGGGGATTCAATCTTGCAACCTTACAGTTAACTAGTCCAAAGCTCTAACCACCTGCCTCTCATTGCACTCCACAAGGAGACTGCCTGTTACGCGAATGCAGGAAGCCAAGGTGAATTGCTAGCTAGCATTAAACTTATCTTATAAAAACAATGTGTGCCTAACCATAAACATCAATGCCTTTCTTAAAATCAATACACAGAAGAATATATTTTTTTAATCTGCATATTTAAATCCAGATTAGTTTAGCAGGCAATATTAACCAGGTGAAATTGTGTCACTTCTCTTGCGTTCATTGCACGCAGAGTCAGTATATATGCAACAGTTTGGGCCGCCTAATTTGCCAGAATTGTACGTAATTATGACATAACATTGAAGGTTGTGCAATGTAACAGGAATATTTAGACTTATGAATGCCACCCATTAGATAAAATACAGAACGGTTCCGTATTTCACTGAAAGAATAAACATTTTTGAGATGAAAGTTTCTGTATTCGACCATATTAGTGACCAAAGGCTCGTATTTCTGTGTGTTATTATGTTATAACTATGTTTATGATTTGATAGAGCAGTCTGAGCGGTAGGCAGCAGCAGGCTCGTAAGCATTCATTCAAACAGCACTTTCCTGCGTATGACAGCAGCTCTTCGTTGTGCTTCAAGCATTGAGTGGTTTATGACTTCAAGCCTATCAACTCCCGAGATTAGGCTGGTGTAACCGATGTGAAATGGCTAGCTAGTTAGCGGGTTGTGCACTAATAGCGTTTCAAACGTCACTCGATCTGAGACTTAGAGAAGTTGTTCGCCTTGCTCTGCATAAGTAACGCTGCTTTGAGGGTGGCTGTTGTCGTTGTGTTGCTGGTTCGAGCTCAGGGAGGAGCGAGGAGGGGGACGGAAGCTATACTGTTACACTGGCAATACTAAAGTGCCTATAAGAACATCCAATTGTCAAAGGTTAATGAAATACAAATGCTATAGAGAGAAATTGTCCTATAATTCCTATAATAACTACAACCTAAAACGTCTTACCTGGGAATAGGTAAGACGGACAGCGGAGTCAATCACCACCTTCCGGAGACACCTGAAACCCCACCTCTTTAAGGAATACCTAGGATAGGTTAAGTAATCCCTCTCACCCCACCCCCCCTAAGTTTTAGATGCACTATTGTTAAGTGACTGTCCCACTGGATGTCATAAGGTGAATGCATCAATTTGTAAGTCGCTCTGGATAAGAGCGTCTGCTAAATGACTTAAAATGTAAATGTAAATGTAATGGAATATTGAAGACTCATGTTAAAAGGAACCACCAGCTTTCATATGTTCTCATGTTCTGAGCAAGGAACTGAAACGTTAGCTTTCTTACATGTCACATATTGCACTTTTACTTTCTTCTCCAACACTTTGTTTCTTGCATTATTTAAATAAAATTGAACATGTTTCATTATTTATTTGAAGCTAAATAGATTTTAATTATGTAATATATTAAGTTAAAATAAGTGTTCATTCAGTATTGTTGTAATTGTCATTATTACAACAACTAAAAAAGTTTTTAAATCAGCCGATTAATCGGTATTGGTATCGGCGTTGAAAAATCATATTCGGTCGACCTCTAGTGTAGGTGTGTGTGGATATGTGTGGGTGTGTGTGGATGTGTGTGGGTGTGTGTGGGTGTGTGTGGGTGTGTGTGGATGTGTGTGGATGTGTGTGGGTGTGTGTGGATGTGTGTGGGTGTGTGTGGGTGTGTGTGGGTGTGTGTGGGTGTGTGTGGGTGTGTGTGGGTGTGTGTGGGTGTGTGTGGGTGTGTGTGGATGTGTGTGGATGTGTGTGTAGGTGTGTGTGGATGTGTGTGTAGGTGTGTGTGGATGTGTGTGTAGGTGTGTGTGGATGTGTGTGTGGATGTGTGTCGGTGTGTGTGGATGTGTGTCGGTGTGTGTGGATGTGTGTAGGTGTGTGTGGATGTGTGTGTAGGTGTGTGTGGATGTGTGTGTAGGTGTGTGTGGATGTGTGTGTAGGTGTGTGTGGATGTGTGTGTAGGTGTGTGTGGATGTGTGTGTAGGTGTGTGTGGATGTGTGTGGGTGGGTGTGGATGTGTGTGGGTGGGTGTGGGTGGGTGTGGGTGTGTGTGGGTGTGTGTGGATGTGTGTGGATGTGTGTGGGTGTGTGTGGGTGTGTGTGGGTGTGTGTGGGTGTGTGTGGGTGTGTGTGGGTGTGTGTGGGTGTGTGTGGGTGTGTGTGGATGTGTGTGGATGTGTGTGGATGTGTGTGGATGTGTGTGGATGTGTGTGGATGTGTGTGGATGTGTGTGGATGTGTGTGGATGTGTGTGGATGTGTGTGGATGTGTGTGGATGTGTGTGGATGTGTGTCGATGTGTGTGGATGTGTGTGTAGGTGTGTGTGGATGTGTGTGTGGATGTGTGTCGGTGTGTGTGGATGTGTGTCGGTGTGTGTGGATGTGTGTAGGTGTGTGGATGTGTGTGTAGGTGTGTGTAGGTGTGTGTGGATGTGTGTAGGTGTGTGTGGATGTGTGTGTAGGTGTGTGTAGGTGTGTGTGTAGGTGTGTGTGGGTGTGTGTGGATGTGTGTGTGGATGTGTGTGTAGGTGTGTGTGGATGTGTGTGGGTGGGTGTGGATGTGTGTGGGTGTGTGTGGATGTGTGTGGGTGTGTGTAGGTGTGTGTAGGTGTGTGTAGGTGTGTGTAGGTGTGTGTGTAGGTGTGTGTAGGTGTGTGTAGGTGTGTGTGGATGCAACGGTAGGCTGTAGATAGAGATAGATAAAGGGATCCTACCACAGGACCAGGTCATCAGCCCATCTGCCTGTCTGTCTGAGACGAGAGGTGTTGTATTTCCTCCCCTGGTCAGACAACAGACTATCACAAAGACGCTTGTTTTCCCTATCTTACCCACACCATGACCCCTCCCTATCTGCTGCCTGACGACAGGAAATCATGACTCCTGTAAGACTATCCTTCTAACTAAATCTCAAGTCCCACAGAACGCAATCATCACATGACCAATAACACCAAAGCCAATATAATAACACCACAGTCATTACATGACTAACACCACCACCACAGTCATTACATGACCAACACCACCACCACAGTCATTACATGACCAACACCACCACCACAGTCATTACATGACCAACACCACCACCACAGTCATTACATGACCAACACCACCACCACAGTCATTACATGACCAACACCACCACCACAGTCATTACATGACCAACACCACCACCAGTCATTACATGACCAACACCACCACCACAGTCATTACATGACCAACACCACCACCACAGTCATTACATGACCAACACCACCACCACAGTCATTACATGACCAACACCACCACCACAGTCATTACATGACCAGTAACACCAGTCATTACATGACCAATAACACCAGTCATTACACGACCAATAACACCAGTCATTACACGACCAATAACACCAGTCATTACACGACCAATAACACCAGTCATTACACGACCAATAACACCAGTCATTACACGACCAATAACACCAGTCATTACACGACCAATAACACCAGTCATTACACGACCAATAACACCAGTCATTACACGACCAATAACACCAGTCATTACACGACCAATAACACCAGTCATTACACGACCAATAACACCAGTCATTACACGACCAATAACACCAGTCATTACACGACCAATAACACCAGTCATTACACGACCAATAACACCAGTCATTACACGACCAATAACACCAGTCATTACACGACCAATAACACCAGTCATTACACGACCAATAACACCAGTCATTACACGACCAATAACACCAGTCATTACACGACCAATAACACCAGTCATTACACGACCAATAACACCAGTCATTACACGACCAATAACACCAGTCATTACACGACCAATAACACCAGTCATTACACGACCAATAACACCAGTCATTACACGACCAATAACACCAGTCATTACACGACCAATAACACCAGTCATTACATGACCAATAACACCAGTCATTACATGACTAACACCACCACCACAGTCATTACATGACCAACACCACCACAGTCATTACATGACCAGTAACACCAGTCATTACATGACCAATAACACCAGTCATTACACGACCAATAACACCAGTCATTACACGACCAATAACACCAGTCACCGGGTTGGATGCGCGATGTGTTAAGAAGCAGTGCGGCTTGGTTGGGTCGTGTATCGGAGGACGCATGACTTTCAACCTTCGCTCGCTCCAACGGGTAGTATAACTTTTTCATTATATTTCATTATATTTCATTATATCACAACGGTTTGATTTGTCTTATCTTAGCAATTTCTTCTCAGCTAGCTACATAGCCGTCTTTGTATCAAAAGATAATTGCGTAATTATCGTATTTCGCCGTCCTAACGTAGTCTTCACTAGTCTTCACTAGCCAGCTAGCTAACGTCCACTGATTAGCTGCACTGGAGAAACTGTTACACTCAACTGAACGACTTGATTAGTTTAGTGTCAGCTAGCTACATAGCTGTCTTTGCTGCCTTCGTATCATCGTATCATCGTATCCAAGATAATTGTGTTGTTTAGGTTTAGAGTGTGTAGTCTTAGAGTGATTATCTTAATTTACCGAGGTTAGCTAGCCAGCTATTTGTCGTCCTTAACGTAGGTGACTCTGCTAGCTAGCCAACAGCTAGCCAACGCTAGCCAACGTCTTCTGTATAGAACTCAACTACCCGGTCGCATTCACAGGTTGTATCACATTTTCACTTCATTTTCATTACAGTACAACGGTTTGATTTGTTTGATCGTAGCTAGCTACTTAGCTAGCTACATAGCCGTCTTTGTATCAAAGATAATTGTGTAGTCTAGAGCGATTTTCTAGGTTCGCTAGCCATCTATTGTCGTTCTTTTAACGCAACGTAACGTAAACAACACTGCTAGCTAGCCTGCTAGCCCCCGAATAGCAACACTGCAGAAACTATTACACTCAACGGAACGACTTGATTAGTGTAGTGTCAACAACGCACCCACTGCCAGCTGGCCTACTTCAGCAGTACTGTATCATTTTAATCATTTTAGTCAATAAGATTCTTGCTACGTAGCTTAACTTTCTGAACATTCGAGACGTGTAGTCCACTTGTCATTCCAATCTCCTTTGCATTAGCGTAGCCTCTTCTGTAGCCTGTCAACTATGTGTCGGTTTATCCCTGTTCTCTCCTCTCTGCACAGACCATACAAACGCTCCTCACCGCGTGGCCGCGGCCACCCTACTCTGGTGGTCCCAGCGCGCACGACCCACGTGGAGTTCCAGGTCTCCGGTAGCCTCTGGAACTGCCAATCTGCGGTCAACAAGGCAGAGTTCATCTCAGCCCATGCCTCCCTCCAGTCCCTCGACTTCTTGGCCCTGACGGAAACATGGATCACCACAGACAACACTGCTACTCCTACTGCTCTCTCTTCGTCCGCCCACGTGTTCTCGCACACCCCGAGAGCGTCTGGTCAGCGGGGTGGTGGCACCGGGATCCTCATCTCTCCCAAGTGGTCATTCTCTCTTTCTCCCCTTACCCATCTGTCTATCGCCTCCTTTGAATTCCATGCTGTCACAGTCACTAGCCCTTTCAAGCTTAACATCCTTATCATTTATCGCCCTCCAGGTTCCCTCGGAGAGTTCATCAATGAGCTTGATGCCTTGATAAGCTCCTTTCCTGAGGACGGCTCACCTCTCACAGTGCTGGGCGACTTTAACCTCCCCACGTCTACCTTTGACTCTTTCCTCTCTGCCTCCTTCTTTCCACTCCTCTCCTCTTTTGACCTCACCCTCTCACCTTCCCCCTACTCACAAGGCAGGCAATACGCTCGACCTCATCTTTACTAGATGCTGTTCTTCCACTAACCTCATTGCAACTCCCCTCCAAGTCTCCGACCACTGCCTTGTATCCTTTTCCCTCTCGCTCTCATCCAACACCTCCCACACTGCCCCTACTCGGATGGTATCGCGCCGTCCCAACCTTCGCTCTCTCTCCCCGCTACTCTCTCCTCTTCCATCCTATCATCTCTTCCCTCCGCTCAAACCTTCTCCCACCTATCTCCTGATTCTGCCTCCTCAACCCTCCTCTCCTCCCTCTCTGCATCCCTTGACTCTCTATGTCCCCTATCCTCCAGGCCGGCTCGGTCCTCCCCTCCCGCTCCGTGGCTCGATGACTCATTGCGAGCTCACAGAACAGGGCTCCGGGCAGCCGGCGGAAATGGAGGAAAACTTCGCCTCCCTGCGGACCTGGCATCCTTTCACTCCCTCCTCTCTACATTTTCCTCCTCTGTCTCTGCTGCTAAAGCCACTTTCTACCACGCTAAATTCCAAGCTTCTGCCTCTAACCCTAGGAAGCTCTTTGCCACCTTCTCCTCCCTCCTGAATCCTCCGCCCCCTCCCCCCTCCTCCTCTCTGCAGATGACTTCGTCAACCATTTTGAAAAGAAGGTCGACGACATCCGATCCTCGTTTGCTAAGTCAAACGACACCGCTGGTTCTGCTCACACTGCCCTACCCTATGCTCTGACCTCTTTCTCCCCTCTCTCTCCAGATGAAATCTCGCGTCTTGTGACGGCCGGCCGCCCAACAACCTGCCCGCTTGACCCTATCCCCTCCTCTCTTCTCCAGACCATATCCGGAGACCTTCTCCCTTACCTCACCTCGCTCATCAACTCATCCCTGACCGTTGGCTACGTCCCTTCCGTCTTCAAGAGAGCGAGAGTTGCACCCCTTCTGAAAAAACCTACACTCGATCCCTCCGATGTCAACAATTACAGACCAGTATCCCTTCTTTCTTTTCTCTCCAAAACTCTTGAACGTGCCGTCCTTGGCCAGCTCTCCCGCTATCTCTCTCTGAATGACCTTCTTGATCCAAATCAGTCAGGTTTCAAGACTAGTCATTCAACTGAGACTGCTCTCCTCTGTATCACGGAGGCGCTCCGCACTGCTAAAGCTAACTCTCTCTCCTCTGCTCTCATCCTTCTAGATCTATCGGCTGCCTTCGATACTGTGAACCATCAGATCCTCCTCTCCACCCTCTCCGAGTTGGGCATCTCCGGCGCGGCCCACGCTTGGATTGCGTCCTACCTGACAGGTCGCTCCTACCAGGTGGCGTGGCGAGAATCTGTCTCCTCACCACGCGCTCTCACCACTGGTGTCCCCAGGGCTCTGTTCTTGGCCCTCTCCTATTCTCGCTATACACCAAGTCACTTGGCTCTGTCATAACCTCACATGGTCTCTCTTATCATTGCTATGCAGACGACACACAATTAATCTTCTCCTTTCCCCCTTCTGATGACCAGGTGGCGAATCGCATCTCTGCATGTCTGGCAGACATATCAGTGTGGATGACGGATCACCACCTCAAGCTGAACCTCGGCAAGACGGAGCTGCTCTTCCTCCCGGGAAAGGACTGCCCGTTCCATGATCTCGCCATCACGGTTGACAACTCCACTGTGTCCTCCTCCCAGAGCGCCAAGAACCTTGGTGTGATCCTGGACAACACCCTGTCGTTCTCAACTAACATCAAGGCGGTGGCCCGTTCCTGTAGGTTCATGCTCTACAACATCCGCAGAGTACGACCCTGCCTCACACAGGAAGCGGCGCAGGTCCTAATCCAGGCACTTGTCATCTCCCGTCTGGATTACTGCAACTCGCTGTTGGCTGGGCTCCCTGCCTGTGCCATTAAACCCCTTCAACTCATCCAGAACGCCGCAGCCCGTCTGGTGTTCAACCTTCCCAAGTTCTCTCACGTCACCCCGCTCCTCCGTTCTCTCCACTGGCTTCCAGTTGAAGCTCGCATCCGCTACAAGACCATGGTGCTTGCCTACGGAGCTGTGAGGGGAACGGCACCTCAGTACCTCCAGGCTCTGATCAGGCCCTACACCCAAACAAGGGCACTGCGTTCATCCACCTCTGGCCTGCTCGCCTCCCTACCACTGAGGAAGTACAGCTCCCGCTCAGCCCAGTCAAAACTGTTCGCTGCCCTGGCCCCCCAATGGTGGAACAAACTCCCTCACGACGCCAGGACAGCGGAGTCAATCACCACCTTCCGGAGACACCTGAAACCCCACCTCTTTAAGGAATACCTAGGATAGGTTAAGTAATCCCTCTCACCCCACCCCCCCAAGTTTTAGATGCACTATTGTTAAGTGACTGTCCCACTGGATGTCATAAGGTGAATGCACCAATTTGTAAGTCGCTCTGGATAAGAGCGTCTGCTAAATGACTTAAATGTAAATGTAAATTACACGACCAATAACACCAGTCATTACACGACCAATAACACCAGTCATTACACGACCAATAACACCAGTCATTACACGACCAATAACACCAGTCATTACATGACCAATAACACCAGTCATTACATGACCAATAACACCAGTCATTACATGACCAATAACACCAGTCATTACATGACCAATAACACCAGTCATTACATGACCAATAACACCAGTCATTACATGACCAATAACACCAGTCATTACATGACCAATAACACCAGTTATTACATGACTAATAACACCAGTTATTACATGACTAATAACACCAGTCATTCTAATAAAAATATTTTATCAAACACTTTCTCCTGCAGGTGAAAGCTAATGATGTCAGTGTAGAAACCTTCAGCCGTGCCCTTCCAGCAGGGTAAGGCTCTGAGCTGTTATCCCCAGTATCAGGCTGTCTCAGTGGGGTTCAGAGGTGGGCTGAGCAGGGCTGGAAGACATGGGGGCTGGGACTGAGCTGTTATCCCCAGTATCAGGCTGTCTCAGTGGGGTTCAGAGGTGGGCTGAGCAGGGCTGGGGCTGGAAGACATGGGGGCTGGGACTGAGATGTTATCCCCAGTATCAGGCTGTCTCAGTGGGGTTCAGAGGTGGGCTGAGCAGGGTTGGAAGACATGGGGGCTGGGACTGAGCTGTTATCCCCAGTATCAGGCTGTCTCAGTGGGGTTCAGAGGTGGGTTGAGCAGGGTTGGGGCTGGAAGACATGGGGGCTGGGACTCTGAGCTGTTAAAAATATTTATTTAAAGATTTTTTATAAATGTGAATATTTGTAGCTACTTTTTAAGTGAATAACGAAGTCAACTTGTGCAACACGTTATGAGACAAAAAGGGTTGTGTTCATTTCACCTGTCATATATTGTTTTATTTTGAATCTTACTGGTAGTTCCCATACATGTGGTGTTTGTTAACAAGCACAACGACGAGACCAGAGCCTTGAGAGTCAAATAAAAAGGTTCCATTTTATTTTTAAACCTAAAAGATAAAGTTGTGCAGCATGTGCCAGCTGATCTAGTTACAGGAGAGAATGCACAACTAGATGTTTGCCAGCTCGATATCTGATAACTATTAAGCTAACTGTCTAAAATATGCTAAATGCTCTGCCGTTGTGCATTTAGTTTGTTAATTTAGGAACTAGTTCACTACTTCCCTAATCAATTTTCTTGGTAACAGCAGAGAATTCCCTCCTGGATAAAGAGCCATGTTGTCTACTATCTGTTTTGGGCATGGAGCAAACAGTGAGTAGCATATTTTAGTTACTTGTATAACTTTATGAGCTGGGATGTCTGTCCTGCAAATACTTTAGGTCAGAGACTGTAGAAAATGTTCGCAATGCTTTCGTTAGCATTTAGGTAGCTTTCTCTATGGGATTTACATGTACTTGTTAGCATTGCTAAACCTTCAGATTACAGAGTATGAGTGAGGTTTGAAAACAGCGCCCCTTCTGTTCAGTGCCAGTATTACTGAATATCCCAGTATTACTGAATATCCCAGTAAGGCACAAGGTCTGTGTGACAAACCGCCAAAGACTACTATGATGTGTACTAAAAACTACTGCCTCTTACCTGGTTCCTCCAAACAGGATGATACGATCTCCCACCAAGCAGCAGCACTGTCTCCTCCTGGGGCACGGACCTTTACCCTGAGGCTCCACCTTCTTCCATGAGAACGCCTCTGGAGGACACACACACACACACACACATCATGTGAGAAAAATAATGTTTATCCACCACACCATGGCATTTCATCTTCGCTGATCCTCAACACTGGGGCCTCAAGAGTGCGTTCTCAGCCCCCTCCTGTACTCCCTGTTCACCCATGACTGCATGGACAAGCACGCCTCCAACTCGATCATCAAGTTTGCAGACGACACAACAGTGTTAGGCCCACGACGAGGCGGCCTACAGGAAGGAGGTGAAGGCCCTTGGAGTGTGTTGTCAGGAAAATAACCTCACACTCAACGTCAACAAAACAAAGGAGATGATCGTGGACTTCAGGAAACAGCAGAGGGAGAGGGTAGTATGTTTTAAGTTCCTCTGCATACACATCACGGACAAACTGAAATGGTCCACCCACACAGACAGTGTGGTGAAGAAGGCACAAGTAGGCAGAAGAAATTTGGCTTGTCATCTAAAACCCTCTCAAACTTGTACAGATGCACAATTGAGCATCCAGTCAGGCAGGCTGTATCACCGCCTGGTACGGCAACTGCTCCGCCCAGAACCGTAAGGCTCTCCAGAGGGTAGTGAGGTCTGCACAACGCATCACCGGGGTCAAACTACCTGCCCTCCAGGACACCTACACCACCTATACCACACAAGCTTGTGTAGTCAAATGAATCTATGATCGTATGCTCTCCATTTGTTGTTTGTATGCTGTTCTTTGTATGACATTTTAATATTTGATTATTAACCAATGATATTAGGCCACTCTTGGCCATGATTACAGACACCCGTGTCTTTTGACACTATATAAACGAGTCATCCGGCAGTGTTTGTGATTATACCCTGATGAAGACGGCTTGGCTGTCGAAATGTTGGTAATTACATTTTTGCATCTGAGCTCCTAGAGTGTGCGGCTCTCTTTTATTTTCAAATGTTCTACTCCGCCAGCCAGCACCTCGTCTTAATAGGTGTGCGTTTCTTTTTCTTCTAGATGGAAAAGCTTTCCCAAAAACTACAAAGTAGCCTACCAGGGTTCTCCCTGGGATTTTCCTTCTGAGTACGGCAGGGGTCTGGAGGGGATTGTGTATACTTCTGGCCCTTCCTTGGACACTGTGCTAACTAACCTCCAAACGAGCTTCAATGCCATACAACACACCTTCCGTGGCCTCCAACTGCTCTTAAACGCTAGTAAAACCAAATGCATGCTTTTCAACCGTTCGCTGCCTGCACCCGCACGCCCGACTAGCATCACTACTCTGGACGGTTCTGACTTAGATGATGTGGAGAACTACAAATACCTAGGTGTCTGGCTAGACTGTAAACTCTCCTTCCAGACTCATATTAAACATCTCCAATCAAAAATCATATCTAGAATAGGCTTTCTATTTCGCAACAGACTTCTTCACTCACGCCGCCAAACTTACCCTAGTAAAACTGACTATCCTACCGATCCTCGACTTCGGCGATGTCATCTACAAAATAGCTTCCAATACTCTACTCAGCAAACTGGATGCAGTTTATCACAGTGCCATCCGTTTTGTTATTAAAGCACCTTATACCACCCACCACTGCGACCTGTATGCTCTAGTCGGCTGGCCCTCGCTACATATTAGTCGCCAGACCAACTGGCTCCAGGTCATCTATAAGTCTATGCTAGGTAAAGCTCTGACTCATCTCAGTTCACTGGTCACGATAACAACACCCTCCCTCACCAACTTTAAACATCAACTATCTGAGCAGCTAACCGATCACTGCAGCTGTACATAGTCCATCTGTAAATAGCCCACCCAATCTACCTGCCTCATCCCCATACTGTTTTTATTTATTTACTTTTCTGCTCTTTTGCACACCAGTATCTCTACTTGCACATGATCATCTGATCATTTATCACTCCTGTGTTAATCTGATAAATTGTCATTATTCACTCCTATGGCCTATTTATTGCCTACCTCCTCATGCCTTTTGCACACATTGTATATAGACTTTATTTTTTCTACTGTGTTATTTACTTGTTTATTGTGTTATTGGCGTGTTTATGTGTAACTCTGTGTTGTTGTCTGTGTCACACTGCTGTTCTGCGCTGTTGTTGTCTCTGCCAAACTTGTTCTCAACTAGCCTACCTGGTTAAATAAAGGTGAATATATATATATATATTATGCCCCCATTTGAACTCAGAGATTTTTGAACACCTGTTCAGTAACTAGCATTTCCTGCAATCTAGACCAAAAAAATCCCTTAAATTATGATTTTAAAATAATACAAAAGCCATGAACTTGTTTCTACATAGTGGTGCAGCCAGGTCATATTATGTGTGATTTAGAGAGCAAAAACCTAGAAAAAAATTAATTGATTGGTAGCCTAGTGGTTAAGCGCATTGGGCCAGTAACCAAAAGGTTGCTGGTTTGAATCCTGAGCATATCTAGTGGAAAATCTGCCTAAGTGCCCTTGAGAAGGCACTTACCCCTAATTGCTCCTGTAATCATGTATTGTAATTTAACTCTGTCATAACCTCACATGGTCTCTCTTATCATTGCTATGCAGGACTAATATTAATCTTTTTTCCCCCTTCTGACCAGGTGGCGAATTCTCTGCATGTCTGGCAGACATATCATTGGATGACAGTCGGCAAGACGGAGCTGCTCTTCCTCCCGAAGGACTGCCCGTTCCATGATCTGTTCTCACGTACAACTCCATTGTGTCCTCCTCCCAGAGTCATCCTGTGGACCCATCAGGAAAATTAGTTGATCCTTTGCAGCAGGGTAAATGAAGGGCACTTGTCATCTCCCGTCTGGATTACTGCAACTCGCTGTTGGCTGGGCTCCATTAAACCCTTCAACCACCGCCGCAAATGAGGATCCTAATAAGGACCAATTCCATCTCCACTAAATGGGGATCCTAATAAAGACCATGGTGCTTGCCTACCATCTGCTAAATGAGGATCCTCCAGGCTCTGAAGGACCCCAAACAAGGGCATCTGCTAATCCAGGCCTGCTCGCCTCCCTACCACTGAGGAAGTTCCATCTGCCCAGTCAAATGGGGATCCTGGCCCCCCAATGGTGGAACAAACTCCCTTACAGCGGAGTCATCTGCACCTTCCGGAAACCTGGGGGAATCCTAGGATAGGTTAAAATCCCTACCCCCTAAGTTTTAGATGCACTATTGTTACTGTCCCACTCTGTCATAAGCTAAATGGGGATCTGCTAAATGACTTAAATGTAAATGTAAATGTAACTATGTATTAGACCTATCTGCTAAATGGGCATTTCAGTCCTTGACTAATAATGTTCTGTACTATGTATTATGTCATGTGGACCCCATGAAAATTAGTTGATGCTTTTGCAGGGGTAAATGGGGATCCTAATAAAGACCAATTACCACCTCCTAAATGAGGATCCTAATAAGGACCAATTACCATCTGCTAAATGGGGATCCTAATAAGGACCAATTACCATCTGCTAAATGGGGATCCTAATAAGGACCAATTACCATCTGCTAAATGGGGATCCTAATAAAGACCAATACCATCTCCTAAATGGGGATCCTAATAAAGACCAATACCATCTGCTAAATGGGGATCCTAATAAGGACCAATACCATCTGCTAAATGGGGATCCTAATAAGGACCATCTGCTAAATGGGGATCCTAATAAGGACCATCTGCTAAATGGGGATCCTAATAAGGACCATCTGCTAAATGGGGATCCTAATAAGGACCATCTGCTAAATGGGGACCCTAATAAGGACCATCTGCTAAATGGGGACCCTAATAAGGACCATCTGCTAAATGGGGACCCTAATAAGGACCATCTGCTAAATGGGGACCCTAATAAGGACCATCTGCTAAATGGGGACCCTAATAAGGACCATCTGCTAAATGGGGACCCTAATAAGGACCATCTGCTAAATGGGGACCCTAATAAGGACCATCTGCTAAATGGGGACCCTAATAAGGACCATCTGCTAAATGGGGACCCTAATAAGGACCATCTGCTAAATATGCACACATGACTGTAAGTCGCTTTGGATAAAAGCGTCTGCTAAATGGCATATATTATTATTATTATTATTATATTAATAAGGACCATCTGCTAAATGGGGACCCTAATAAGGACCAAATACCATCTGCTAAATGGGGATCCTAATAAGGACCAAATACCATCTGCTAAATGGGGATCCTAATAAGGACCAATTACCATCTGCTAAATGGGGATCCTAATAAGGACCAATTACCATCTGCTAAATGATGGGGATCCTAATAAGGACCATCTGCTAAATGGGGATCCTAATAAGGACCATCTGCTAAATGGGGATCCTAATAAGGACCATCTGCTAAATGGGGATCCTAATAAGGACCATCTGCTAAATGGGGATCCTAATAAGGACCATCTGCTAAATTACCATCTGCTAAATGGGGATCCTAATAAGGACCAATTACCATCTGCTAAATGGGGATCCTAATAAGGACCAATTACCATCTGCTAAATGGGGATCCTAATAAGGACCATCTGCTAAATTACCATCTGCTAAATGGGGACTAAATGGGGATCCTAATAAGGACCAATTACCATCTGCCAAATGGGGATCCTAATAAGGACCAATTACCATCTGCCAAATGGGGATCCTAATAAGGACCAATTACCATCTGCCAAATGGGGATCCTAATAAGGACCAATTACCATCTGCCAAATGGGGATCCTAATAAGGACCAAATCTGCCAAATGGGGATCCTAATAAGGACCAAATCTGCCAAATGGGGATCCTAATAAGGACCAAATCTGCCAAATGGGGATCCTAATAAGGACCAAATCTGCCAAATGGGGATCCTAATAAGGACCAAACCTGCCAAATGGTTGAAAAGTAAGGTCACGGTAATGGGTATGGGGTAATAGGTAATAGGTGGGTGGTAATAGGTAATGGTATGGGGTAATAGGTATGTGGTAATAGGTAATGGTATGGGGTAATAGGTATGTGGTAATAGGTAATGGTATGGGGTAATAGGTATGTGGTAATAGGTAATGGTATGGGGTAATAGGTATGTGGTAATAGGTAATGGTATGGGGTAATAGGTATGTGGTAATAGGTAATGGTATGGGGTAATAGGTATGTGGTAATAGGTAATGGTATGGGGTAATAGGTATGTGGTAATAGGTAATGGTATGGGGTAATAGGTATGTGGTAATAGGTAATGGTATGGGGTAATAGGTATGTGGTAATAGGTAATGGTATGGGGTAATAGGTATGTGGTAATAGGTAATGGTATGGGGTAATAGGTATGTGGTAATAGGTAATGGTATGGGGTAATGGGTAGGTGGTAATAGGTAGGTAGGTGGTAATGGGTAGGTAGGTGGTAATAGGTAGGTAGGTGGTAATAGGTAGGTGGTAATAGGTAGGTAGGTGGTAATAGGTAGGTAGGTGGTAATAGGTAGGTAGGTGGTAATGGGTAGGTGGTAATGGGTAGGTGGTAATGGGTAGGTGGTAATGGGTAGGTAGGTGGTAATGGGTAGGTGGTAATGGGTAGGTGGTAATGGGTAGGTGGTAATGGGTAGGTGGTAATGGGTAGGTGGTAATGGGTAGGTGGTAATGGGTAGGTGGTAATGGGTAGGTGGTAATGGGTAGGTGGTAATGGGTAGGTGGTAATGGGTAGGTGGTAATAGGTAGGTAGGTGGTAATGGGTAGGTGGTAATAGGTAGGTAGGTGGTAATGGGTGGGTGGTAATGGGTAGGTGGTAATGGGTAGGTGGTAATGGGTAGGTGGTAATGGGTGGGTGGTAATGGGTGGGTGGTAATGGGTAGGTGGTAATGGGTGGTAATGGGTAGGTGGTAATAGGTAGGTGGTAATGGGTAGGTGGTAATGGGTAGGTGGTAATGGGTAGGTGGTAATGGGTAGGTGGTAATGGGTGGTAATAGGTGGTAATGGGTAGGTGGTAATGGGTGGTAATGGGTGGTAATGGGTGGTAATGGGTAGGTGGTAATAGGTGGTAATAGGTGGTAATGGGTAGGTGGTAATGGGTGGTAATGGGTAGGTGGTAATGGGTAGGTGGTAATGGGTGGTAATAGGTGGTAATGGGTAGGTGGTAATGGGTGGTAATGGGTGGTAATGGGTGGTAATGGGTGGTAATGGGTAGGTGGTAATGGGTGGTAATGGGTAGGTGGTAATAGGTGGTAATAGGTGGTAATAGGTAGGTAGGTGGTAATAGGTAGGTAGGGTAGGTGGTAATAGGTAGGTAGGTGGTAATAGGTAGGTAGGTGGTAATAGGTAGGTAGGTGGTAATAGGTAGGTAGGTGGTAATAGGTAGGTAGGTGGTAATAGGTAGGTAGGTGGTAATAGGTAGGTAGGTGGTAATAGGTGGTAATGGGTAGGTGGTAATAGGTGGTAATAGGTAGGTAGGTGGTAATAGGTAGGTAGGTGGTAATAGGTAGGTAGGTGGTAATAGGTAAGTAGGTGGTAATGGGTAGGTGGTAATAGGTAGGTGGTAATAGGTAGGTAGGTGGTAATAGGTAGGTAGGTGGTAATGGGTAGGTGGTAATAGGTAGGTGGTAATAGGTAGGTAGGTGGTAATAGGTAGGTAGGTGGTAATGGGTAGGTGGTAATGGGTAGGTGGTAATGGGTGGGTGGTAATGGGTGGGTGGTAATGGGTGGGTGGTAATGGGTAGGTGGTAATGGGTAGGTGGTAATGGGTAGGTGGTAATGGGTAGGTGGTAATGGGTAGGTGGTAATGGGTAGGTGGTAATGGGTAGGTGGTAATGGGTAGGTGGTAATGGGTAGGTGGTAATGGGTAGGTGGTAATGGGTAGGTGGTAATGGGTGGTAATGGGTGGGTGGTAGTAGGTGGTAATAGGTAGGTGGTAGTAGGTGGTAATGGGTGGGTGGTAATGGGTAGGTGGTAATGGGTAGGTGGTAATGGGTAGGTGGTAATGGGTGGTAATGGGTGGTAATGGGTGGGTGGTAATAGGTAGGTGGTAGTAGGTGGTAATGGGTGGGTGGTAATGGGTGGGTGGTAATGGGTGGGTGGTAATGGGTAGGTGGTAATGGGTGGGTGGTAATGGGTGGTAATGGGTAGGTGGTAATGGGTAGGTGGTAATGGGTAGGTGGTAATGGGTGGGTGGTAATGGGTGGGTGGTAATGGGTGGGTGGTAATGGGTAGGTGGTAATGGGTAGGTGGTAATGGGTAGGTGGTAATAGGTAATGGGCAATAGGTAGGTGGCAATAGGTAGGTGGTAAAAGGTAGATGGTAATAGGTCATGGGTAATAGGTAGGTGGTAATAGGTAATGGGTAATAGGGTAATAGGTAGGTGGTAAAAGGTAATGGGTATGGGGTAATAGGTATGGGGGTAATAGGTAGGTGGTAATAGGTAGGTGGTATGGGGTAATAGGTAGTTGGCTATGTTGTATCTCCATTTAGAAGTAGACGACCTCAGGTAGTTAATGCTACATAAACCTGATCTAGTCTCTATTGAACTCTTCAATTCATTCATCTGGTCCCTTTATTTAGAACAGACAAAGAGGACGATAGGACGGAGAGAGAGGTTACAGCCAGGAGGACAACATTAGTTTATTAATATAGAACTTTGTGCATCAGAAACAGCATAACCTATTTTTCTCTCTCTCTCCACTCTGTGTGGCAGATAGATCAGTGACTGTGTGGCTGCTCAGTATTCAATCATCCCTTATAAGGCATCACCATGGACCCGCTATGGCAACAAGCTGTTCAAGCCTTTCAGCACCATAGATCAAGGGCCTGAACAGAGAGGTTGTGCTGCCATCTAGTGGACAGATTTTGAACAGCGGGAATAGATGACTCAGTGACACAGTGCCCCAAATGGCACCATATCCCCTATAGATCACAACAGGCCCTGGTCAAAAGCAGTGCACAGACCCGAAACGGTCAGTCCCTACCCTACCCAGGCCCGCAATGTTCAGTCCCTGCCTGTCCTACCAACCCAACACTAGCTCCCTGTCTGGCCAACAAACCCACATGACTGTTCTCCCAACCCACATGACTGTCCTACCAACCAAACACTAGCTCCCAGTCTGGCCAACAAACCCACATGACTGTTCTCCCAACCCACATGACTGTTCTCCCAACCCACATGACTGTCCTACCAACCAAACACTAGCTCCCTGCCTGTCCAACCAACCCAACAATAGCTCCCTGCCTGTTCTACCAACCCACATGACTGTCCTCCCAACCCAAACAAACATCTTTCTGGTAAGAAGAGGGGCGGGGGCATATGCTTTATGGTTAACGGGACGTGGTGTGATCATAACAACATACAAGAACTCAAGTCCTTCTGTTCACCTGATTTAGAATTCCTCACAATCAAATGTAGACCACATTATCTACCAAGGGAATTCTCTTTGATTATAATCACAGCCGTTTATATTCGTATAAAACATTCCCAAACCAGAAACCGTGGATTGATGGCAGCATTCGCGTGAAACTGAAAGCGAGAACTGAATACTGAATACATGACTGAATACAAACAGTGTAACTATTCCCTCCGCAAGGCATTCAAACAAGCTTAGCGTCAGTATAGAGACAAAGTAGAATCTCAATTCAACAGCTCAGACAAGAGGTATGTGGCAGGATCTACAGTCAATCACGGATTACAAAAATAAAACCAGCACCGTCACGGACCAGGATATCTTGCTCCCAGGCAGACCAAATAACTTTTTTGCTCGCTTTGAGGACAATACAGTGCCACTGACACTGCCCGCAACTAAAACATGCGGACTCCTTCACTGCAGCCGACGTGAGGAAAACATTTAAACTTGTCAACCCTCGCAAGGCTGCAGGCCCAGACGGCATCCCCAGCCGCGCCCTCAGAGCATGCGCAGACCAGCTGGCCGGTGTGTTTACGGACATATTCAATCAATCCCTATCCCAGACTGTTGTTCCCACATGCTTCAAGAGGGCCACCATTGTTCCTGTTCCCAAGAAAGCTAAGGTACCTGAGCTAAACGACTACCGCCCCGCCCCGTAGCACTCACTTCAGTCATCATGAAGTGCTTTGAGAGACTAATCAAGGACCATATCACCTCCACCCTACCTGACACCCTAGACCCACTCCAATTTGCTTACCGCCCAAATAGGTCCACAGACGATGCAATCTCAACCACACAGCCCTAACCCATCTGGACAAGAGGAATACCTATGTGAGAATGCTGTTCATCGACTACAGCTCGGCATTTAACACCATAGTGCCCTCCAAGCTCGTCATCAAGCTCGAGACCCTGGGTCTCGACCCCGCCCTGTGCAACTGGGTACTGGACTTCCTGACGGGCCGCCCCCAGGTGGTGAGGGTAGGCAACAACATCTCCACCCCGCTGATCCTCAACACTGGGGCCCCACAAGGGTGCGTTCTGAGCCCTCTCCTGTACTCCCTGTTCACCCACGACTGCGTGGCCACGCACGCCTCCAACTCAATCATCAAGTTTGCGGACGACACAACAGTGGTAGGCTTGATTACCAACAACGACGAGACGGCCTACAGGGAGGAGGTGAGGGCCCTCGGAGTGTGGTGTCAGGAAAATAACCTCACACTCAACGTCAACAAAACTAAGGAGATGATTGTGGACTTCAGGAAACAGCAGAGGGAACACCCCCCTATCCACATCGATGGAACAGTAGTGGAGAGGGTAGTAAGTTTTAAGTTCCTCGGCATACACATCACAGACAAACTGAATTGGTCCACTCACACAGACAGCATCGTGAAGAAGGCGCAGCAGCGCCTCTTCAACCTCAGGAGGCTGAAGAAATTCGGCTTGTCACCAAAAGCACTCACAAACATCTAGAGATCCACAATCGAGAGCATCCTGGCGGGCTGTATCACCGCCTGGTACGGCAACTGCTCCGCCCACAACCGTAAGGCTCTCCAGAGGGTAGTGAGGTCTGCACAACGCATCACCGGGGGCAAAGTACCTGCCCTCCAGGACACCTACACCACCCGATGTTACAGGAAGGCCATAAAGATCATCAAGGACATCAACCACCCGAACCACTGCCTGTTCACCCCGCTATCATCCAGAAGGCGAGGTCAGTACAGGTGCATCAAAGCTGGGACCGAGAGACTGAAAAACAGCTTCTATCTCAAGGCCATCAGACTGTTAAACAGCCACCACTAACATTGAGTGGCCGCTGCCAACACACTGACACTGACTCAACTCCAGCCACTTCAATAATGGGAATTGATGGGAAATGTAAAATATATCACTAGCCACTTTAAACAATGCTACCTTATATAATGTTACTTACCCTACATTATTAATCTCATATGCATATGTATATACTGTACTCTACATCATCGACTGCATCCTTATGTAACACATGTATCACTAGCCACTTTAACTATGCCACTTTGTTTACATACTCTTCTCATATGTATATACTGTACTCAATACCATCTACTGTAGCTTGCCTATGCCGCTCTGTACCATCACTCATTCATATATCTTTATGTACATATTCTTTATCCCCTTACACTGTGTATAAGACAGTAGTTTTGGAATTGTTAGTTAGATTACTTGTTGGTTATCACTGCATTGTCAGAACTAGAAGCACAAGCATTTCGCTACCCTCGCACTAACATCTGCTAACCATGTGTATGTGACAAATAAAATTTGATTTGATTTGAGATGACTGTCCTCCCAACCCAACACTAGCTCCCTGCCTATCCTACCAACCCACATGACTGTCCTCCCAACCCAACACTAGCTCCCTGCCTATCCTACCAACCCACATGACTGTCCTCCCAACCCAACACTAGCTCCCTGCCTATCCTACCAACCCACATGACTGTCCTCCCAACCCGACACTAACTCCCTGCCTGTCCTACCAACCCGACACTAGCTCCCTGCCTGTCCTACCAACCCAACACTAGCACCCTGCCTGTCCTACCAACCCAACACTAGCACCCTGCCTGTCCTACCAACCCAACACTAGCTCCCTGCCTGTCCTACCAACACAACACTAGCTCCCTGCCTGTCCTACCAACACAACACTAGCTCCCTGCCTGTCCTACCAACCCAACACTAGCACCCTGCCTGTCCTACCAACCCAACACTAGCACCCTGCCTGTCCTACCAACCCAACACTAGCTCCCTGCCTGTCCTACCAACACAACACTAGCTCCCTGCCTGTCCTACCAACACAACACTAGCTCCCTGCCTGTCCTACCAACACAACACTAGCTCCCTGCCTGTCCTACCAACACAACACTAGCTCCCTGCCTGTCCTACCAACACAACACTAGCTCGTACGTATCCTACCAAACCTCAGAGCGTAGAATGGATGGAGAATTGTATGTTCTTAGAACGGTTGATCACCTGGGTTGAACTTCCAGAGGTCATTGAAGTGTCGGTCCAGACGAGCGTTATAGCCCCCAAATATATACAGCTCCCCGTTGTAGGAAACTGGAGGAAAAGGAAACAGGAAAATGAATATAACATGAACATATAGGGGAAATGTATTTCTGTTTAAAAAACATTCCTTCATATGACAAGTATCAAGGTCACACAGCCACCCACCCTAAAGACACAAACACACCTCAACAGGAAAAGTGGGGCCCTAAAGACAGAAACACACCTCAACAGGAAAGGTGGGGCCCTCAAGACACCCCAACTGGAACAGTGGGGCCCTCAAGACACCCCAACTGGAACAGTGGGGCCCTCAAGACACCCCAACTGGAACAGTGGGGCCCTCAAGACACCCCAACTGGAACAGTGGGGCCCTCAAGACACCCCAACTGGAACAGTGGGGCCCTCAAGACACCCCAACTGGAACAGTGGGGCCCTCAAGACACCCTAACAGGAACAGTGGGGCCCTCAAGACACCCCAACAGGAACAGTGGGGCCCTCAAGACACCCCAACAGGAACAGTGGGGCCCTAAAGACACCCGAACAGGAACAGTGGGGCCCTAAAGACACCCGAACAGGAACAGTGGGGCCCTAAAGACACCCCAACAGGAACAGTGGGGCCCTAAAGACACCCCAACAGGAACAGTGGGGCCCTAAAGACACCCCAACAGGAACAGTGGGGCCCTAAAGACACCCCAACAGGAACAGTGGGGCCCTAAAGACACCCCAACAGGAACAGTGGGGTCCTAAAGACACCCCAACAGGAACAGTGGGGCCCTAAAGACACCCCAACAGGAACAGTGGGGCCCTAAAGACACCCCAACAGGAACAGTGGGGCCCTAAAGACACCCCAACAGGAACAGTGGGGCCCTAAAGACACCCCAACAGGAACAGTGGGGCCCTAAAGACACCCCAACAGGAACAGTGGGGCCCTAAAGACACCCCAACAGGAACAGTGGGGCCCTAAAGACACCCCAACAGGAACAGTGGGGCCCTCAAGACACCCCAACAGGAACAGTGGGGCCCTAAAGACACCCCAACAGGAACAGTGGGGCCCTAAAAAAACACATAAACACACCCCATGTGACAGCGAGACTGAAAGGTCATGGAGGAGAGAACTGCAATCAATAACATAATGACATCATAAAAGTAAGAAAGCGGGACAATTTTACCCTTCTCTGTTGAACTTATAATGAATGCATTGACATTAGTCTTCTCTGTTGAACTTATAATGAATGCATTGACATTAAAGTCTCTGTTGAACTTATAATGAATGCATTGACATTAAAGTCTCTGTTGAACTTATAATGAATGCATTGACATTAAAGTCTCTGTTGAACTTATAATGAATGCATTGACATTAAAGTCTCTGTTGAACTTATAATGAATGCATTGACATTAAAGTCTTCTCTGTTGAACTTATAATGAATGCATTGACATTAAAGTCTCTGTTGAACTTATAATGAATGCATTGACATTAAAGTCTCTGTTGAACTTATAATGAATGCATTGACATTAGTCTTCTCTGTTGAACTTATAATGAATGCATTGACATTAAAGTCTCTGTTGAACTTATAATGAATGCATTGACATTAAAGTCTCTGTTGAACTTATAATGAATGCATTGACATTAAAGTCTCTGTTGAACTTATAATGAATGCATTGACATTAAAGTCTCTGTTGAACTTATAATGAATGCATTGACATTAGTCTTCTCTGTTGAACTTATAATGAATGCATTAACATTAAAGTCTCTGTTGAACTTATAATGAATGCATTGACATTAAAGTCTCTGTTGAACTTATAATGAATGCATTGACATTAAAGTCTTCTCTGTTGAACTTATAATGAATGCATTGACATTAGAGCTTTTTAATTGCCACTGTTCATTACTGAAAGTGCTTTAGAGTACAACTCTGCCAAAATGCTATAATAACAGTTAAAAGGTTGAAAAATGCAACGTCTGTCTGTGTGTGTGTCTGTCTGTCTCTTACAGGCTGAGTGGCTACGTCGTCCCTCTGGTGGGAGCTGAGCAGTAGCAGTGTTCAGCCAGCTGTTGGTCTCTGTATCAAACACCTTTATCTTGTTGCAGTAGATCTCATTACTAGAGTGGAACGGACCGAAGCGATCTGCTCTGCCTCCAAACACAAACATCTTGGTGCCAATGATGGTGGCAGAGTGGAAGTCCCTCCAACGAGCTGGAGTACCCTGGAGAGGAGAGGGGAAGAGAGAGAGGGGAGGGGGGATAGAGGAGAAGAGAGGAGAGAGAAGAGAGAGGAGGGGGAAAGAGAGAGAGGGGAGGGGGAATAGAGGAGAAGAGAGGAGAGAGAAGAGAGAGGAGGGGGAAAGAGAGGGGAGGGGGATAGGGGGAGAGAAGGGGGAGGGATAGAGAGAAGAGAAGAGAGAGAAGGGGAGAGGGGAGGAGAGAGAGAAGGGGGAGAGGGGAGGAGAGAAGAGCGGGAAGAGGGAAGAGGTGCGGACAGGGGAGAGGAGAAGGGGGAGAGGGGAGGAGAGAGAGAAGGGGGAGAGGAGAAGAGAGAAGAGCGGGAAGAGGGAAGAGGTGCGGACAGGGGAGAGGAGAAGGGCGGAGAGGGGAGGAGAGTTAGTGGTGATGTGACAGAGAAGAAGTCCCTCCAACAAGCAGGATTATACTAGAATAGAGGAGAGAATCTCCTTCAACATAGCTAATGCCATAACATTCAGTCTATAATCCTGTTCAAGGCCCCATGCAGTCAACAATGTGATGTACCTGTGGTATACAGTGCATTCAGAAAGTATTCATACCCCTCAACTTATTACACCTTGTTGTTACAGCCTGAATGCATCATGGATTAAATCATCGTTTCTGTTTCACCCATCTACACACAATACCCCATGACAAAGTAAACATGTTTTTAGAATGGTTTTTTATTTATTTATTTTTTACATTTATTGAAATTGAAATAAAGAAATCTCATTTACATAAGTAATTTTGACAGGGAGTCAATGCTGAGACCAAGGTATCTTTCCAGATGAGTCCTGTATTGCACCACAATGCAATAAACACACTAAACTACTGTCATGTCATGGCCCTCTTTGGGTATAGCTAGTGGCTTCCCCCTCTTTCCCTCCTACACCCAGGTTCTGTTATCTCAGGTCGTAAATTTCTGGAGGAGACTATCTCCTTCATTCGGTATAGAGAGAGAGTTTCATAGTAGAACAAAGGAACTTGAGATCTGAACAATATCAATGTTTTGGAGAATGTATTAAAACGGTCAGTGGAGAAGCCATCTACGACCCGGTCAGTTTTGTTTCATGTTTGTTACCATAACTCTTAAAACAGGTGCCTCTGTTATGAGGTTTGCATCTAATTATTGTATAAAATGAATGAGTAGAGATTAAACGATTTGTGAAATGATGTAAGGTGATGTTAGGTGGAGCATTGGCTACACGGCGGGAAATGGTTGAACTCTGAGACTATCGATCCTGACAGAATAAGAGCAAATCTTAGATACTAATTATTAGTCTGCAGCTAGAAATTGTCAACCTGGGATGCGAAGATCGACACCGCCGAAACATCTAATCTATGAGAAAATTCCTGAATGGTACTCTGAACTACCCATTCTAACCATAAAAGACTTCAGGAAAGAGAGAAAGATGCTGGGATGAACTTTCCAACAGAAAAACGGACGATTCCAAAGGAGATCACGACGACACACTGGGCGTAAATATATGTTGATTGCAATTATTTCCGAATGAGTGAGCAAAGGATTAGCATCTCAATTAATATAATTATCAACTGTGTGTAGTGAGCCCTCTGTTCTTTCCCGCCTGTTTTCAGTCCACACCCACTTCCCTCTGTCCACCAAGCCGTCATATCAGCTTAGCCCACTAGGGAACCTCCCCTATCATTTCCTTGTAACCATATCTACTGTTTGTTTATGCATTTCTGTGATTATTTAGTTAGTTAGTAAATAAATGATTAAGACAATTGATGTATGGATGATTCATAGTAAAGACTGGGTTCGTGCAGATAACCAACAATATACGATGTTTGGAATGAGACTACGTGAGGTAAAGAATAATTCATTAATTAGAAGACTAATTGATCAGATATTAAAATATCTGAAGAGTTGTATTAGGAAAATTATAACTTTGTAATCTGAAGATTTTCCTTGGTGCCCTGACTTCCTAGTTAATTACATTTACACGATCAGTTTAATCAGTTTAACCTTTTCCTAAAGGTGCTTTTCCTTAACTTCTTGAGTGTAGGGGGCAGGATTTTCGTTTTGGGAACAAAAAAACCGTACCCATTTGAAACTGCCTATTTCTCGGACCTAGAAACTAGAATATGCATATAATTGGCAGATTAGGATAGAAAACACTAAAGTTTCTAAAACTGTCAAAATATTGTCTGTGAGTATAACAGAACTGATAATGCAGGCGAAAACCTGAGGAAAATCAAACCAGGAAGTGCCTTCTATTTTGAAAGCTCCATGTTCCATAGCCTGCCTTCGCTCCATTTAAAGTGATTTCAAACAGATTCCGTTTCCTACGGCTTCCTCAAGGTGTCAACAGTCTTTAGACATAGTTTCAGCATTTTATTTTGAAAAATGAGCAAGAAAGATAACATTGTGTCAGGTGTTCGCATGAGTTTTGCTTGCGCAACAGAGCTTGGGCAGCAATCGTCTCTCCCTCTCCTATTGAAAAAGACAGTTGCGGTAATATATTATTGATTAGATATTTTAAAAACAACCTGAGGATTGATTATAAAAAACGTTTGACATGTTTCTTTGGACATTACGGATAGTATTTGGAATTTTCGTCTGCGTTGTCGTGACCGCTCAAGCCTGTGGATTTCTGAACATAACGCGCCAAACAAACTGAGGTATTTTGGATATAAAAATAATCTTCATGGAACAAAGGGAACATTTATTGTGTAACTGGGAGTCTCGTGAGTGAAAACATCCGAAGATCAACAAAGGTAGGTGATTAATTTTTATTGCTTTTCTGATTTTCGTGACCAAGCTACCTTGATGCTAGGTGTTCATAATGTTTTGTCTAGTGATCGATAAACTTACAAACGCTTGGATTGCTTTCGCTGTAAAGCATATTTTCAAAATCTGACACGACAGGTGGATTAACATCAAGCTAAGCTGTGTTTTGCTATATTGCACTTGTGATTTCATGAATATAAATATTTTTTGTAATATTATTTGAATGTGGCACTCTGCAATTTAGCGGTTGTTGATGACAATTATCCCGCTAACGGGATGGGTAGCGTCAAGAAGTTAAACATTCCTGCATAAAGTGTTTGATGACATGTACAACACAAAAATGAACCTCTGGTAGTGGTGTGTGAGGGACTATTGAAGTAATAGTGAATATTAGCGCATGTTCGCGGTACACCTGGTAAGCCGTCTGTCCCTGCGACATTGTGAATGTTGACTTGTTTAAAAGGTCTTACTTACATTGGCTACGGAGAGCGTGATCACACAGTCTTCCAGAACAGCTGATACTCTCACGCATGCTTCAGTGTTATTTGCCTTGAAGCGAGAATAGAAGTTATTTAGCTCGTATGGTAGGCTCGTGTCACTGGGCAGCTCGCGGCTGTGCTTTCCTTTGTAGTCTGTAATAGTTTGCAACCTCTGGCACATCCGACGAGCGTCGGAGCCGGTGCAGTATGATTGAATCTTAATCCTGTATTGATGCTTTGCCTGTTTGATGTTTTTATTTGAGGGCATAGCGGGATTTCTTATAAGCTCCTTGAAAGCGGCAGCTGTACTGTACATGTTGCATATATCATTTTGTTCAGTATAATATTGTCCAAAATAACAGCAATATGATCCCTCCCGAATTTTCCCCTATCACTACATAACACTTTACAGTTTTCACCCTGTAGGGATATCATTTTCAGCAGGCAAGGTATGGGCAGGGTAACAGGATAATGTAGTGTAAAATTATCTCCCTTTTAGTTCTTGGCTGATTACCAGAGGATGTTTAAGGGCCTTTCTGTTATGTCCACTCAATAAAACTGGACTGGTAACGCCAACCCCCAGGAAGTGAAATGGTCTCAACTGGACTAGTAACGCCAACCCCCAGGAAGTGAAATGGTCTCAACTGGACTTGTAACGCCAACCCCCAGGAAGTGAAATGGTCTCAACTGGACTAGTAACGCCAACCCCCAGGAAGTGAAATGGTCTCAACTGGACTAGTAACGCCAACCCCCAGGAAGTGAAATGGTCTCAACTGGACTAGTAACGCCAACCCCCAGGAAGTGAAATGGTCTCAAACTGGACTGGTAACACCAACCCCCAGGAAGTGAAATGGTCTCAACTGGACTGGTAATGCCAACCCCCAGGAAGTGAAATGGTCTCAACTGGACTAGTAACGCCAACCCCCAGGAAGTGAAATGGTCTCAAACTGGACTAGTAATGCCAACCCCCAGGAAGTGAAATGGTCTCAACTGGACTAGTAATGCCAACCCCCAGGAAGTGAAATAGTCTCAACTGGACTAGTAACGCCAACCCCCAGGAAGTGAAATAGTCTCAAACTGGACTAGTAATGCCAACCCCCAGGAAGTGAAATGGTCTCAACTGGACTAGTAACGCCAACCCCCAGGAAGTGAAATAGTCTCAAACTGGACTGGTAATGCCAACCCCCAGGAAGTGAAATGGTCAGAGGTTAGGGTTGGGTAACTCACCCTTGCGTTGACTAGTGACCAGGCCATGGTGGTAGTGTCCAGCTTGTGAATGTCATTAGAGAAGCAGTCAGCCTGGAAGACAGAGAACAGGGGAATGTCATGGTAACACCAAACAAACAGAGGAGCTTCCCCAGGACACACGGGTCAGGGTTAGAGGTCAAGGATTCTTACCAGCTGCTCATACCCTCCAAAGATGTACATGGCTTTCCCCAGGATGCAGGCTGAGTGGCCGTCTCTCGCTCCCGGAACCGTCCCAGATATCTTAGGGGTGAACCACCGGTGGTTGTCTGGGGACCAAACAGGCATGTTATCCAGGAGATACTGTTCTAGAGGCTGCAGCTGTGGATACACCAAGTGGAAACATCTAACCCACATAGCTAGCCAGGCAGGTATTAGAGCTTGGTCTGCTTTATTCCTTCCAACAAGCCGACATACAACACAAACCATCAGGTGTACTTACTGACGTGGAAGGCATAGAGGACATTGCAGGCCCCCTCAGTGTCGTTACGACCCCCCCAGATGTAGATGGTATCGTCCAGCAGCACGGCTGTGTGACCGTAACGCATGTAGGGAACATCCCTGGCATGTTCTCTACCACCTGTTCTCACTGGAGGCAACTTCATCCACCGCAGAGAAACTAGAGAGAGGAGACAAGTATTACTACAGAGAGACCATTGTATTACTACAGAGAGACCATTGTATTACTACAGAGAGAGACACCAGAGTATTACTACAGAGAGAGACACGAGTATTACTACAGAGAGAGACACGAGTATTACTACAGAGAGAGACACGAGTATTACTACAGAGAGAGACACGAGTATTACTACAGAGAGACACACGAGTATTACTACAGAGAGACACACGAGTATTACTACAGAGAGACACACGAGTATTACTACAGAGAGACACACGAGTATTACTACAGAGAGACACACGAGTATTACTACAGAGAGACACACGAGTATTACTACAGAGAGACACACGAGTATTACTACAGAGAGACACACGAGTATTACTACAGAGAGAGACACGAGTATTACTACAGAGAGAGACACGAGTATTACTACAGAGAGAGACACGAGTATTACTACAGAGAGAGACACGAGTATTACTACAGAGAGAGACACGAGTATTACTACAGAGAGAGACACTAGTATTACTACAGAGAGAGACACTAGTATTACTACAGAGAGAGACACTAGTATTACTACAGAGAGAGACACTAGTATTACTACAGAGAGAGACACTAGTATTACTAGAGAGAGAGACACTAGTATTACTAGAGAGAGAGACACTAGTATTACTACAGAGAGAGACACTAGTATTACTACAGAGCGAGACACTAGTATTACTACAGAGCGAGACACTAGTATTACTACAGAGCGAGACACTAGTATTACTACAGAGCGAGACACTAGTATTACTACAGAGCGAGACACTAGTATTACTACAGAGCGAGACACTAGTATTACTACAGAGCGAGACACTAGTATTACTACAGAGCGAGACACTAGTATTACTACAGAGCGAGACACTAGTATTACTACAGAGCGAGACACTAGTATTACTACAGAGCGAGACACTAGTATTACTACAGAGCGAGACACTAGTATTACTACAGAGAGACACACTAGTATTACTACAGAGAGAGACACTAGTATTACTACAGACACTAGTATTACTACAGACACTAGTATTACTACAGACACTAGTATTACTACAGACACTAGTATTACTACAGACACTAGTATTACTACAGACACTAGTATTACTACAGAGAGACACTAGTATTACTACAGAGAGACACTAGTATTACTACAGAGAGACACTAGTATTACTACAGAGAGACACTAGTATTACTACAGAGACACTAGTATTACTACAGAGACACTAGTATTACTACAGAGACACTAGTATTACTACAGACACTAGTATTACTACAGAGACACTAGTATAACTAGAGACACTAGTATAACTACAGAGACACTAGTATTACTACAGACAGACACGAGTGGAGACCGTTATAGCAGCAATGTTCCTACATCTAGTGGAAAGCCTTCCCAGAAGAGTGGAGACTGTTAAAGCAGCAATGTTCCATCATCTAGTAGAAAACCTTCCCAGAAGAGTGGAGGCTGTTATAGCAGCAATGTTCCTACATCTAGTGGAAAGCCTTCCCAGAAGAGTGGAGGCTGTTATAGCAGCAATGTTCCTACATCTAGTGGAAAGCCTTCCCAGAAGAGTGGAGGCTGTTAAAGCAGCAATGTTCCATCATCTAGTAGAAAACCTTCCCAGAAGAGTGGAGGCTGTTATAGCAGCAATGTTCCATCATCTAGTAGAAAACCTTCCCAGAAGAACTCCATATTAACACCCATGATTTTGGAATGAGATGTTGGAGGAGCAGGTGTCCACATACCAAAAGTATCTTTATAATGGAGTTTCAAAACAACTTAATTGTTTGATTGTAAAAGAAAATCAAAACCTGTTTCGTCATCTAGCTCTTCTTGGAAAGATGAATCATCAGAAGCAGCCAGTGTCTCCTGACCCCTCCTGTCTCAGCCTCCAGTATTTATGTCTCAGCCTCCAGTATTTATGCTGCAGTAGTTTATGTGTCGGGGGGCTAGGGTCAGTTTGTTATATCTGGAGTACTTCTCCGGTCCTATTCGGTGTCCTGTGTGAATTTAAGTGTGCTCTCTCTAATTCTCTCTTTCTTTCTCTCTCTCGGAGGACCTGAGCCCTAGGACCATGCCTCAGGACTACCTGACATGATGACTCCTTGCTGTCCCCAGTCCACCTGGCCATGCAGATGCTCAAGTTTCAAATGTTCTGCCTTATTATTATTCGACCATGCTGGTCATTTATGAACATTTGAACATCTTGGCCATGTTCTGTTATAATCTCCACCCGGCCACCGTGCTTCTACACCTGCATTGCTTGCTGTTTGGGGTTTTAGGCTGGGTTTCTGTACAGCACTTTGAGATATCAGCTGATGTACGAAGGGCTATTTAAATAAATGTGATTTGATTGTAATGTTTTCGCCATCTCAGATAGCTCCCTGTAGAAACTAGTATCGCCCTCG
The DNA here is from genome assembly GCF_021184085.1 of Oncorhynchus gorbuscha. Lineage (NCBI taxonomy): Eukaryota > Metazoa > Chordata > Actinopteri > Salmoniformes > Salmonidae > Oncorhynchus > Oncorhynchus gorbuscha. The sequence continues at coordinate 314,800 of NC_060183.1, forward strand.
TTTTGAAAAGCCTGCCTTTGAGGGTGGGAACAAGGAAGTAGGGTTCCCGTCAGGCTGTAGTCTTTACAAAGCCAGGGAAAATGAGTCAACCTACATATCCCGCATTGTCCTGGCAGATAGCAACATCGTTGAGACAGCCATATCTACTCTCTGCTAGCCTGAAAAAAGGCCATAACTGATGCTACAAAACATGACTTCATTCATTTTTAGATCAGACAGCAGGCTCTACCAACCAATGCATCTCCGGGTAGAAAATTAGACCCCAAATAGTGTCAAGCAGTGAAGGTTCTCTTTATTCAGCTGTGCTGAAAAACACCTGTGAGTGTGTGGCAGACAGACAAAGTTTATAAACAGATTAGGACTAGATGGTGTGGAACCCAAGAGAGGTGCTGGAGGTTAGACCTCTGGATCTTCTATACTTACTGACCCCATTCCCCACGTCCCGCTCTTCTATACTTACTGACCCCATTCCCCACGTCCCGCTCTTCTATACCTACTGACCCCATTCCCCACGTCCCGCTCTTCTATACCTACTGTCCCCATTCCCCACGTCCCGCTCTTCTATACCTACTGTCCCCATTCCCCACGTCCCGCTCTTCTATACTTACTGACCCCATTCCCCACGCCCGGCTCTTCTATACCTACTGACCCCATTCCCCACGTCCCGCTCTTCTATACCTACTGACCCCATTCCCCACGTCCCGCTCTTCTATACCTACTGACCCCATTCCCCACGTCCCGCTCTTCTATACCTACTGACCCCATTCCCCACGTCCCGCTCTTCTATACCTACTGTCCCCATTCCCCACGTCCCGCTCTTCTATACCTACTGTCCCCATTCCCCACGTCCCGCTCTTCTATACTTACTGACCCCATTCCCCACGTCCCGCTCTTCTATACCTACTGTCCCCATTCCCCACGTCCCGCTCTTCTATACCTACTGACCCCATTCCCCACGTCCCGCTCTTCTATACTTACTGACCCCATTCCCCACGTCCCGCTCTTCTATACCTACTGACCCCATTCCCCACGTCCTGCTCTTCTATACCTACTGTCCCCACGTCCCGCTCTTCTATACCTACTGACCCCATTCCCCACGTCCTGCTCTTCTATACCTACTGTCCCCACGTCCCGCTCTTCTATACCTACTGACCCCATTCCCCACGTCCTGCTCTTCTATACCTACTGTCCCCACGTCCCGCTCTTCTATACCTACTGACCCCATTCCCCACGTCCTGCTCTTCTATACCTACTGTCCCCACGTCCCGCTCTTCTATACCTACTGACCCCATTCCCCACGTCCTGCTCTTCTATACCTACTGTCCCCACGTCCCGCTCTTCTATACCTACTGTCCCCACGTCCCGCTCTTCTATACCTACTGTCCCCACGTCCCGCTCTTCTATACCTACTGTCCCCACGTCCCGCTCTTCTATACCTACTGTCCACACGTCCCGCTCTTCTATACCTACTGTCCCCACGTCCCGCTCTTCTATACTTACTGACCCCATTCCCCACGTTCCGCTCTTCTATACTTACTGACCCCATTCCCCACGTTCCGCTCTTCTATACCTACTGACCCCATTCCCCACGTTCCGCTCTTCTATACTTACTGACCCCATTCCCCACGTTCCGCTCTTCTATACCTACTGACCCCATTCCCCACGTCCCGCTCTTCTATACTTACTGACCCCATTCCCCACGTCCGGCTCTTCTATACGTACTGACCCCATTCCCCACGTCCGGCTCTTCTATACCTACTGACCCCATTCCCCACGTCCCGCTCTTCTATACTTACTGACCCCATTCCCCACGTCCGGCTCTTCTATACTTACTGACCCCATTCCCCACGTCCCGCTCTTCTATACTTACTGACCCCATTCCCCACGTCCAGCTCTTCTATACTTACTGACCCCATTCCCCACGCCCGGCTCTTCTATACTTACTGACCCCATTCCCCACGCCCGGCTCTTCCAGATTGACTTCCTTTCTTCCACACTCATCTGAAGAACTACACTTCTTCATAATGACCGACAGATACTGATGTCACCATGACATCAGAGTGCAAAATGATAGATCTTAAGATGAAAGTGGTTAGATTTCAATATCAAAGGACTGGCCATTTGAAGTTGAGAAAACCAGAGGTAATTTAGGGAAAGACGAGCATGCATGGGACATAATTAGAACTGACGGAACCTAAGCCTAGACAGTCATATCATTAATAATCGAGCTCTGTTTGGTCTATAACAATAACCTACCTGTGTTGAAGACATGTACATCTATCTGTCTCAGCGTCTCATAGTCGTCTCCAGAGCAGTAACCTCCGAAGGAGTACACCTTGTGTCCCATGGAGACGGCAGCATGGTTCACCCTCCGCGGCCCTCCGTCCAGGTGGGTCGTCCAGCGCCACATCCCACACCACGCCCCTCCACTCAGCTAGCACCGCACCTGTCCTCACCCTGGCAGCCAGTCACCCAGTGCTACACCATCACCCTGTGTTCTGCTGCCACCTCATCCACCCTCAAGACACTACCTACCCAGACAGAGAGAGAAGAGAGGTGTTACAGGCATTCAGACACACACTACCTACCCAGACAGAGGTTAGATGTTACAGCATTCCTACACCATCACAGTCTTAACCAGAACGACTTAGTCAAATGCATTCAACTAAGCAAGGTCAAAACCCACATCACAGTCATTGCAAGTAAAGCACCATTGTAGGTGTGAGTATGTTAAAAAATCATTAACTCTGAGTAGAATTTAAGATGACTGAGAAGGAGGTATGGAGACAGCCCTCTGGGGTTCATTTCTGTTCGGCTGTTGACAGCTCCTCAGGCCCCTGTATTATCCATGCTAGGTGGTCTCTGGTTGGGCCTCTGCTAGGAGGGTATTATAGGAGGTGGTCTCTGGTTGGGCCTCTGCTAGGAGGGTATTATAGGAGGTGGTCTCTGGTTGGGCCTCTGCTAGGAGGGTATTATAGGAGGTGGTCTCTGGTTGGGCCTCTGCTAGGAGGGTATTCTAGGAGGTGGTCTCTGGTTGGGCCTCTGCTAGGAGGGTATTCTAGGAGGTGGTCTCTGGTTGGGCCTCTGCTAGGAGGGTATTCTAGGAGGTGGTCTCTGGTTGGGCCTCTGCTAGGAGGGTATTCTAGGAGGTGGTCTCTGGTTGGGCCTCTGCTAGGAGGGTATTCTAGGAGGTGGTCTCTGGTTGGGCCTCTGCTAGGAGGGTATTCTAGGAGGTGGTCTCTGGTTGGGCCTCTGCTAGGAGGGTATTATAGGAGGTGGTCTCTGGTTGGGCCTCTGCTAGGAGGGTATTATAGGAGGTGGTCTCTGGTTGGGCCTCTGCTAAGAGGGTATTATAGGAGGTGGTCTCTGGTTGGGCCTCTGCTAGGAGGGTATTATAGGAGGTGGTCTCTGGTTGGGCCTCTGCTAGGAGGGTATTATAGGAGGTGGTCTCTGGTTGGGCCTCTGCTAGGAGGGTATTATAGGAGGTGGTCTCTGGTTGGGCCTCTGCTAGGAGGTGGTCACTGATTGGGCCTCTGCTAGGAGGGTATTATAGGAGGTGGTCACTGGTTGGGCCTCTGCTAGGAGGTGGTCACTGGCTGGGCCTCTGCTAGGAGGGTATTCTAGGAGGTGGTCTCTGGTTGGGCCTCTGCTAGGAGGGTATTATAGGAGGTGGTCTCTGGTTGGGCCTCTGCTAGGAGGTGGTCACTGATTGGGCCTCTGCTAGGAGGTGGTCACTGATTGGGCCTCTGCTAGGAGGGTATACTAGGAGGTGGTCACTGGTTGGGCCTCTGCTAGGAGGGTATTCTAGGAGGTGGTCACTGGTTGGGCCTCTGCTAGGAGGGTATTCTAGAAGGTGGTCACTGGTTGGGCCTCTGCTAGGAGGGTATTCTAGGAGGTGGTCACTGGTTGGGCCTCTGCTAGGAGGGTATTCTAGGAGGTGGTCACTGGTTGGGCCTCTGCTAGGAGGGGGTCACTGGTTGGGCCTCTGCTAGGAGGGTATTCTAGGAGGTGGTCACTGGTTGGGCCTCTGCTAGGAGGGTATTCTAGGAGGTGGTCACTGGTTGGGCATCTGCTAGGAGGGTATTATAAGAGGTGGTCACTGGTTGGGCCTCTAAATCCAAATGTCCCCTTTACGATGGCCTCCTTACCCCCTCTGACAACATAACACTAAAAAGAGTGGCGCATAAAAACAGATTGTCAGAGATATGTACGCAGAGGAACACGAAGCTTTCCACCTTGTCTACTACGGTCCTGTTGATACGGATAGGGGGGTGCTCCCTCTGCTGCTTCCTGAAGTCCACGATCAGCTCCTTCGTTTTGTTGAGGGAAAGGTTATTTTCTTGACACCACACTCCGAGGGCCCTCACCTCCTCCCTGTAGGCCGTCTCGTCGTTGTTGCTAATCAAGCCTACCACTGTAGTGTCGTCTGCAAACTTGATGATTGAGTTGGAGGCGTGCTTGTCCATGCAGTCATGGGTGAACAGGGAGTACAGGAGAGGGCTCAGAACGCACCATTGTGGGGCCCCCGTGTTGAGGATCAGCGAAGTGGAGGTGTTGTTTCCTACCTTCACCACCTCGGGGCGACCCATCAGAAAGTCCAGGACCCAGTTGCACAGGGCGGGGCTCAGATCCAGGCCCTTGAGCTTAATGATGAGCTTGGAGGGTACTATGGTGTTGAATGCTGAGCTATAGTCAATGAACAGCATTCTTACATAGGTATTCCTCTTAATCCCTACCATATACATTGATTAACCTTTAAGCATGGGTACTTTGTTTGAGCTTCAGCCTATAGGAAGGGAGGACAAAAATAGAGTTGTGACCCGATTTGCCAAAGGGAGGGCGGGGGAGGGCCTTGTAGGCATCCCGGAAGGGGGAGTAGCAGTGGTTGAGTGTTTTTCCAGCACGAGTACTACAGTCAATGTGTTGATAGAACTTCGGTAGTTTTCCTCAAATTTGCTTTGTTAAAATCCTCAGCTACAATAAATGCGGCCTCAGTTCCTTGAGGGCCATCGTGGGAGGTAATACAGTCGGCATTTGATTGTGAGGTATTTAGGTCGGGTGAACAAAAGGACTTGAGTTTCTGTATGTCACAATCACAGTAGTAAATCATGAAACATACACTACCGCGTTTCTTCTTCCCAGAGAGTTCTTAATTCCTGTCTGCGCAATGTACTGAGAACCCAGCTGGCTGTATGGATGGGGACAGTATATCCAGAGACAGCCATGTTCCCGTGAAACAGAGTATGTTACAATCACTTATGTTTCTCTGGAAGTAGATCCTCGCCCTGAGCTCGTCTACTTTATTGTCCAGAGACTGAACATTAGCGAGTAATAGAAATCCACCTCGAACACCGCTTCTCCGCCAGCGGCGTCTTGGAGCAGCCTCTGGGATAAGTTCAATTGCCCTGGGGGGTCGGGAACAAAGGATCCATTTCGGGAAAGTCGTATTCCTGGTCGTAATGCTGAAGAGTTACCACCACGCTGATATCCAAAAGTTATTTCTGGCTGTATGTAACACAAAAAACGTTCTTGGCTAATAATGTAAGAAATAACACAAATATTTTTAAAATAGTGCCATGTCTGTCTGCGCCATCATCGAAACCCAGCATATAGCACGTTCTATGGGATGGTCAGCGAAACCCAGCATATAGCACGTTCTATGGGATGGTCATCGAAACCCAGCATATAGCACGTTCTATGGGATGGTCATCGAAACCCAGCATATAGCACGTTCTATAGGATGGTCATCGAAACCCAGCATATAGCACGTTCTATGGGATGGTCATCGAAACCCAGCATATAGCACGTTCTATGGGATGGTCATCGAAACCCAGCATATAGCACGTTCTATGGGATGGTCATCGAAACCCAGCATATAGCACGTTCTATAGGATGGTCATCGAAACCCAGCATATAGCACGTTCTATGGGATGGTCATCGAAACCCAGCATATAGCACGTTCTATGGGATGGTCATCGAAACCCAGCATATAGCACGTTCTATAGGATGGTCATCGAAACCCAGCATATAGCACGTTCTATGGGATGGTCATCGAAACCCAGCATATAGCACGTTCTATGGGATGGTCATCGAAACCCAGCATATAGCACGTTCTATGGGATGGTCATAAACTGTATTAATTTATGTCTGAGATATGAACATGACTGGGGATTCAAACATCTGCATCTACTCATCATCAACTTCTACCTGGTCTACCTCACATTTTTGTTCGACATGTGGTGTCATCGGGAAAAGCCTGTATCAACCCTTGTTACAGTTTGCAAATCAACTTTTGACGTTTGTCTGAATAGCATCTAGCTTGTCCAGTGTTTAATGCACAGAGAATAAAGTGTTCTATTTGTAAAAATTGACCTCACCTCTGTTACAGACTGGTCTTCCCTGGCTGCCTGATCCTGCTGAAACCCCTGTCACTCTCTGATCCTCCTAAAATGAAGCATGGCAAAGAATGACCTTGGTGTATATTTATACAATATATTATCCAAGAACAGAATCAATGGTTGACTAATTGAAATGACCATCATTGCCAGATCCCAGACTGTAGCTACTGTAGATCTACCCGGGTCATTCTCGTGAAACCATTCAAATACCAAGTAATGATTTTAAATGTAAAACATGGAAGTTAGTAATATAACAAAATATCATAATAAAGATAGTATTCTCTACCTTGCACAAAGAGTAATTTCAATAAAAATATTCTGGAATAAATTAATGGATGTTCTACTAGATGTTTTCAAATGACAGAAATTAATAACTGAATATTTATATATAATAATAATAATAATGAAAAGATAGTGGAAAATTGAAGTACCCCTGACTGACGTTCTCACCTCCACAACATGTTTGAAGGACTGTTCACACAAAGTTTGATTTTGAATGAAGCAACACATCTGCCACTACCTTCAACATGGCTACCAGGTAAGCAGATATCTTTATATTTCTCCAGTTAAAAAGTTAAACATTCTCTTGTCAGACTGCGTACACGACACTATTGATTATCATTACAGATACAGGTAGTTTTCCACAATTAGAAAAAAGTTTGATTTAAAATGTTCTATGAAAATATACTTAAATAATGCCTAATTATGTACATTGAATAACAATTTGCTTAGTCATCATGTCTTCTCTATTGTTAGCAAAACATGCCAAGTTTCCTCATTCTCAGCAACACCATTCTCATTTACCGCTACAATCTAAGGCCAGTTGCAGTAGAGAGAACTTCTGTTTCGGTAATGAGAAATGTATCATACAGACTATTTTTAAATAAATATAACTGCAAGAAGGTCCCTTAGAAATCTTGATTCCCAATGAAATCGCATTGAAAAGAGAGTGACTTCAAAAAAACGTAAAGGTTTGTCCTCTGGGTTTCGCCAGCTAAATAAGTTCTGTTATACTCACAGACATGACTCAAACAGTTTTAGAAACTTCAGAGTGTTTTCTATATAAATATACTAATAATATGCATATCTTATCTTCTGGGGATGAGTAGCAGGCAGTTGAATTTGGGCATGCATTTCATCCGGACGTGAAAATACTGGCCCCTGTCACCAAGAAGTCACCGCGCCAGCTACATCAGTCACCGCGCCAGCTACATCAGTCACCGCGCCAGCTACATCAGTCACCGCGCCAGCTACATCAGTCACCGCGCCAGCTACATCAGTCACCGTGCCAGCTACATCAGTCACCGTGCCACCTACATCAGTCACCGTGCCACCTACATCAGTCACCGTGCCAGCTACATCAGTCACCGTGCCAGCTACATCAGTCACCGTGCCAGCTACATCAGTCAACTGCTCTGTTGTATTTTAAAACTCTGAACTACGATCAACTCTCCCGTCCTGATCCAGCCAGCCTTCCAGAACTTTTGCCCTCACACAGCCTGTCATCCCGCTCTGTGGTTTGGCGTGGTCCTAAATCTAGCCTTCTGAAAACTGCACAGCCTACCAGACCACTCAGAGACGTGGCCACAGCCTACCAGACCGCTCAGAGGCGTGGCCCCAGCCTACCAGACCGCTCAGAGGCGTGGCCCCAGCCTACCAGACCACTCAGAAACACGGCCCCAGCCTACCAGACCACTCAGAAACACGGCAACAGCCTACCAGACCACTCAGGGGCGTGGCCACAGCCTACCAGACCACTCAGGGGCGTGGCCACAGCCTACCAGACCGCTCAGAGGCGTGGCCCCAGCCTACCAGACCACTCAGAAACACGGCCACAGCCTACCAGACCACTCAGAAACACGGCAACAGCCTACCAGACCACTCAGGGGCGTGGCCACAGCCTACCAGACCACTCAGAGGCGTCCTGATAGTCCTTAAGCACACCGTTGACGCTTTGTGAAAGTTTCACCCCCTGGTAATGAGGTACAATGGGACTTTTTGTAAAAGGACTTCATAAAATGAAAACATAGCAATGTATCAACTTACGTGACATCCAAGAGGGCCAACCAAAAGTCTGGTAGAGAACGCAGTGATGACATCAGAGGGCCAACCAACTGTCTGATAGAGAACGTGGTGAATAGCACTATTGGCAGCACCTTATAGAAGCAGCCCATTTTTCTTCTCAGCTTCTTGACTAATCAAATCAAATTTTATTTGTCGCATGTGCCGAATACAACAGGTATTAGTGAAATGCTTACTTACGAGCCCTTAAGCATTTCACTCTAAGGTGTACACCTGTTGTATTCAGTGCATGTGACAAATAAAATTTGATCTGATTAGTCAAGAACCTGAGAAGAAAAATGGCAGCTTCTATAAGGTCCTGCCTCTCGCTAAATAGTAGAAAGCAGATTATTCAGTTGACAGTCCTATCGGTCGTAGACTATGGCGACATCTGTATGAACGCAGCTGACACTTCATTAAAGTTGTTGGATGCAGTTTAAGTGAACAATATGATTTACAAAAGACAGCTTTTCATCCATCCAGATGCCGAGGTATTTGTAAGCACGGACACGATCAATGTGGACACAATCAACCGTACAAATGATAAAATTATCAGACTTATTTTTATGCGCTCTAGAGAACATCATATACTTAGTTACCTGCAATCAATACTAATCTCAGGTCAATAAAGTTGATGTAATACAATGAAGGCAGACTGTAGTTCAGATAGAGCCTGGTGAAGAAGTATTTCCTTATGCCAAGAAGTCAAGACGCGTGTGTTTCTGGGTGAGAGAGCCAGGGCAACCTCTGGGTGAGAGAGCCAGGGCAACCTCTGGGTGAGAGAGCCAGGGCAACCTCTGGGTGAGAGAGCCAGGGCAACCTCTGGGTGAGAGAGCCAGGGCAACCTCTGGGTGAGAGAGCCAGGGCAACCTCTGGGTGAGAGAGCCAGGGCAACCTCGAGCCAGGGCAACCTCGAGCCAGGGCAACCTCTGGGTGAGAGAGCCAGGGCAACCTCGAGCCAGGGCAACCTCTGGGTGAGAGAGCCAGGGCAACCTCGAGCCAGGGCAACCTCGAGCCAGGGCAACCTCGAGCCAGGGCAACCTCGAGCCAGGGCAACCTCGAGCCAGGGCAACCTCGAGCCAGGGCAACCTCGAGCCAGGGCAACCTCTGGGTGAGAGAGCCAGGGCAACCTCGAGCCAGGGCAACCTCGAGCCAGGGCAACCTCGAGCCAGGGCTCGAGCCTCGAGCCAACCTCTGGGTGAGAGAGCCAGGGCAACCTCTGGGTGAGAGAGCCAGGGCAACCTCTGGGTGAGAGAGCCAGGGCAACCTCTGGGTGAGAGAGCCAGGGCAACCTCTGGGTGAGAGAGCCAGGGCAACCTCTGGGTGAGAGAGCCAGGGCAACCTCTGGGTGAGAGAGCCAGGGCAACCTCTGGGTGAGAGAGCCAGGGCAACCTCTGGGTGAGAGAGCCAGGGCAACCTCTGGGTGAGAGAGCCAGGGCAACCTCTGGGTGAGAGAGGGCAGCCAGGGCAACCTCTGGGTGAGAGAGCCAGGGCAACCTCTGGGTGAGAGAGCCAGGGCAACCTCTGGGTGAGAGAGCCAGGGCAACCTCTGGGTGAGAGAGCCAGGGCAACCTCTGGGTGAGAGAGCCAGGGCAACCTCTGGGTGAGAGAGCCAGGGCAACCTCTGGGTGAGAGAGCCAGGGCAACCTCTGGGTGAGAGAGCCAGGGCAACCTCTGGGTGAGAGAGCCAGGGCAACCTCTGGGTGAGAGAGCCAGGGCAACCTCTGGGTGAGAGAGCCAGGGCAACCTCTGGGTGAGAGAGCCAGGGCAACCTCTGGGTGAGAGAGCCAGGGCAACCTCTGGGTGAGAGAGCCAGGGCAACCTCTGGGTGAGAGAGCCAGGGCAACCTCTGGGTGAGAGAGCCAGGGCAACCTCTGGGTGAGAGAGCCAGGGCAACCTCTGGGTGAGAGAGCCAGGGCAACCTCTGGGTGAGAGAGCCAGGGCAACCTCTGGGTGAGAGAGCCAGGGCAACCTCTGGGTGAGAGAGCCAGGGCAACCTCTGGGTGAGAGAGCCAGGGCAACCTCTGGGTGAGAGAGCCAGGGCAACCTCTGGGTGAGAGAGCCAGGGCAACCTCTGGGTGAGAGAGCCAGGGCAACCTCTGGGTGAGAGAGCCAGGGCAACCTCTGGGTGAGAGAGCCAGGGCAACCTCTGGGTGAGAGAGCCAGGGCAACCTCTGGGTGAGAGAGCCAGGGCAACCTCTGGGTGAGAGAGCCAGGGCAACCTCTGGGTCCCCACAATCCATCTCAAAGCTAGTCAGTTAACAGCACACTGATACATCAGAAAGTAGACGGAAGCAACAACACAACTGACTGGCAGAGGGGAGGGAGACCAATTTAACTGCCATTTTCCTACTCTGTAGACATGGGACTAAGTCCATTTGTCATAAGAAGTAAAAGGTCAACTCTGAGTTTGAAAAGGCTTCAGCCTAGGCCTGGTCTGGAAAGGTATTCACTCCAGACAATATGACCTCTCTCTTTTAAAACCATCTGAGGGGAAATGCTACCAGTGGAATGTTTGCAGTCTACTCAGTTTCAACATCATGGTTATTGACCTTAAGTCAAATCAAATAGTATTTGCCACATGTGCCGAATAGAACAGCTGTTGACCTTATCATCCTGAAATGCTGAATACAACAGCTGTTGACCTTATCATCCTGAAATGCTGAATACAACAGCTGTTGACCTTATCATCATGAAATGCTGAATACAACATCTGTTGACCTTATCATCATGAAATGCTGAATACAACAGCTGTTGACCTTATCATCATGAAATGCTGAATACAACAGCTGTTGACCTTATCATCATGAAATGCTGAATACAACATCTGTTGACCTTATCATCATGAAATGCTGAATACATTTACATTTACATTTAAGTCATTTAGCAGACGCTCTTGTACAACAGCTGTTGACCTTATCATCATGAAATGCTGAATACAACATCTGTTGACCTTATCATCATGAAATGCTGAATACAACATCTGTTGACCTTATCATCATGAAATGCTGAATACAACAGCTGTTGACCTTATCATCATGAAATGCTGAATACAACAGCTGTTGACCTTATCATCATGAAATGCTGAATACAACAGCTGTTGACCTTATAATCATGAAATGCTGAGTACAACAGGTGTTGACCTTACCATGAATTGCTTACTTACAAGCCCTTAACCAACAATGCAGTTCAAGGAATAGAGTTAAGAAAATATTTGCAGGAATAAATAAAGTAGGAAATAAAATAAAAAGTAATACAATGAAATAACGAGGCTATAAACAGGGGGTACAGAGTCAATGTGACATGCTGGTAGAAATGAGGTAAAACAGATTTAAGTTTCCCTGCAATAAAGTCCCCGGCCACTAGGAGCACCGCTTCTGGATGAGCATGTTCTTGTTTGGTTATGACCTTACACAGCTCATTGAGTGGAGTCTTAGTACCAGCATCGGTTTGTGGTGGTAAATAGACAGCTACGAATAATATAGATGAGAACTCCTCTTGGTAGATAGTGTGGTCTACTGGCGGGCAATACCTTGAGAGTTCTTTAATATTAGACATTGTGCACCAGCTGTTATTGACAAATACACATACACCCCTCCCTCGTCTTACCAGACGTAGCTGCTCTGTCCTGCCGATGCACGGAGAAGCCAGCCAGCTCTATATTATCCATGTCGTCGTTCAGCCACGACTCGGTGACACATAAGATATTAGTTTAATATCCCTTTGGTAGGATAGTCTTAATCCTAGATCAAGTTTATTTTCCCAATGATTGCATGTTGCCAATAGTACTGAAAGGTAGAGGTGGTTTACCCACTCGCCTACGAATTCTGACATGGCACCCCGACCTCCGCCCCCGTTTTCTCAGTCTTTTCTTCCCGTGAATGACTGGGATTTGGGGCTGATCTCAAGAAAGCAGTATTTCCTTAGCGTTGGACTCATAAAATAAAACAAATCTCTGTCCAGTATGAGGTGAGTAATAGCTGTTCTTATGTCAAGAAGCTCTGGACATCATCTGCTAGTTTTTTTGTTTGTTTTTTCACCTTTATTTAACCAGGTAAGCTAGTTGAGAACAAGTTCTCATGAATAACAGAGTGCAATACTCCCTGATGTCTCTCAATGTCAGACATACTAGTTGGGTAATAATAAGCGATGATCACTGAAATTGACTGGCATAGACTATGCAGATCCAGTTAGCCAATCTGTCTAGAACTAGCTAGGTATACATAACTACCAAGTACACTGCCCAAACAAAGTCCCCAGTCCTAAAAACATAACCCACCCCTGTCCTCAAAACATAACACCATGTCCCTCTCCTCTGCAGAACATTGCTGGCGAGTTGTGCCTAACTACCAGGTACACTGCCAAAACCCCCACCCCCAGTCCTAAAAACATATCCCCTGGAATAAGTCCCAAATGTCACTCTCCACTATATAGTGCACTACTATAGCACACTCAAAATTAGAGCTCTATGGACTATTTGGGAATAGGGTGCCATTTAGGACTCAGCCAGGTCCACTCTCAGTGTGTGTCTGCTGTTCCAGTGACCTCTAACAGCTCTTATAAATAAACCCTCAGAGGACTAATAATGCACACCCTTCTATTTCCAGATGACCACAAGGATAAAGGCCCCTACTACAAGACACATGCCAAAACTCTACTAGTTACTGATTACTCATTATCTAAATGGTTCCTTACCTAGCAAGACAGACATAAATATGATTGTGCAGGCTAAGATCTGAGTTTCTCTAGCTATCTAAACGTTTGTGCAAGTGTCAAAGTCGTTAGCTAACTTGGATAGTTAGCAATGATCTGTTGCCGTCTGACAAATAACATATCAAGCTACCAACCTCTGGCTAGAGTAGCAAACCAAACAGTTAGGTTTGACTGATTAAATAATGTCAACTTTGCGAGTGCAAGCTAACCTAGCTACCTCTCACCAGCCAACTAACGATAGCTAGCTTAGTAAAGTAGCTACCCAGCCAGCTAGTTTAGCCAAACAGCTAACTTATCTAACTTTAGTTGGGATAACGTTAGTAGACAACACTGAACATGACCAAAACAAAACAAACATAGGATGTTAGCTATGAAGATATAACGTTGGCCATTTGTAAATTAACGTTATCTACCTTGCTAGCAAGCCAGCTATCCAAAATGTGCTATGCAAGCTAGATAGCTATCAAACATGACAGCTAACGACCCACATCTATTACACAATTGCAATGACCAATTAACAAAAAAAAAAGGTTAGTAAGATAATCGTGTATTACCCCAAAAGGTGTCACTCTGAGTTAACAACACGAACATGTATTTATTTGCGACAGTTTATTCGTAACCAACATTACCTTGGAAACCAGGCGGTCCCTTCTCGGGGCCTCCTGACGCCAATGTTTACGGTGTCAAGACTTCTTCTCCGACTGCGACAAAATGGCGGTCCGCAAACAGACGTCAGAGCGTCATGACGCCACCTACTGTGCTGAAGTGTGTGGTCAATCACAGTTCAAATCATATCAAATCGCAATGTTTACGGTGTCAAGACTTCTTCTCCGACTCCGACAAAATGGCGGTCCGCAAACAGACGTCAGAGCGTCATGACGCCACCTACTGTGCTGAAGTGTGTGGTCAATCACAGTTCAAATCATATCAAATTGTATTTTATTAGTAACATGGGCCGAATACAACAAGTGTAGTAGACCTTACAGTGAAATGCTTACTTACGAGCCCCTAACAAAAATGCAGGTTAAAAAAAACACAGATAAGAATAAGTAATAAAAGTAACAACTAATTAAAGAGCAGCAGTAAAATATCAATAGCGAGACTATTTTTTTATTTTTTTATTTCACCTTTATTTAACCAGGTAGGCTAGTTGAGAACAAGTTCTAATTTACAACTGCGACCTTGGCAAGATAAAGTATAGCAGTGTGAACAGACAACAACACAGAGTTACACATGGAGTAAACAATAAACAAGTCAATAACACAGTAGAAAAAAAGGAGTCTATATACAGTGTGTGCAAAAGGCATGAGGAGGTAGGCAATAAATAGGCCATAAGAGCGAATAATGACAATTTATCAGATTAACACAGGAGTGATAAATGATCAGATGATCATGTACAGGTAGAGATATTGGTGTGCAAAAGAGCAGAAAAGTAAATAAATAAAAACAGTATGGGGATGAGGTAGGTGAAAATGGGTGGGCTATTTACAGATGAACTATGTACAGCTGCAGCGATCGGTTAGCTGCTCAGATAGCAGATGTTTAAAGTTGGTGAGGGAAATAAAAGTCTCCAATATATATATACATATATATACTGTATATATGTAACAGTATAATTTTAAACCGTGTAGGTAGAGTTATTAAAGTGACTGCATAGATGATAACGACAGAAAGTAGCAGCGGAGTAAAAGAGGGGGGGTGGCAATGCACTTAGTCTGGGTAGCCATTTGACTAGCTGTTCAGGAGTCTTATGGCTTGGGGGGGTAGAAGCTGTTTAGAAGCCTCCAAGACTTCGCGCTCTGGTACCGCTTGCCATGCGGTAGCAGACAGAACAGTCTATGACTAGGGTGGCTGGAGTCTTTGACCATTTTTTGGGGCCTTCCTCTGACACCGCCTGGTATATAGGTACTGGAAGGCAGTAAGCATGGCCCTGGTGATGTAGTGGGCCGTTCGCACTACTCTCTGCAGTGCCTTGTGGTCAGAGGCCGAGCAGTTGTCATACCAGGCAGTGATGCAACCAGTCAGGATGCAGGTGTAGAAGCACGGTGGTTAGGAAAAACTCCCTAGAAAGGCAAAAACCTAGGAAGAAACCTAGAGAGGAACCAGGCAATGAGGGGTGGCCAGTCCTATTCTGACTGTGCCGGGTGGAGAAAATAACAGAAAAAAAACTTAAGTTGTTTTTTGTGGTATCTGTATTTTACTATTTATATTTTAGAAAACTTTTACTTACTACATTCCTAAATACAATAATGTACTTTTTACTCCATACATTTTCCCTGACACCCAAAAGTACTCGTTACATTTTTAATGCTTAGCAATACAGGAACATGGTCCAATTCACACACTTATCAAGAGAACACCCCTGGTCATCCTTACTGCCTCTGGTCTGGTGGACTCACTAAATGCTTCGTTTGTAAATGATGTAGCAAGATGTGGAACAGGAGACAGGAACCAGAAACTGCAGTGAGGATAAACAGCAGAAACAGGCACAGCAGGATACAGGATCTTAAATAACAACAAATAGTTAGAAGCATGACTGACTGAACGGAGACTACAATCTGGCAGAGTGGAAGTGGCAGGACTGAGTATTTGTGGAGGTCTTGATTATGGAACGGGTAGCAGCTGGTGAGGATCTGCACTGACTCCAGCACACCTGTCTCCAACCACACAATCACAGAGAGAAAGAGAGAGAGAGGGGGGGAGAGAGAGAGAGAGAGAGAGAGAGAGAGAGAGAGAGAGAGAGAGAGAGAGAGAGAGAGAGAGAGAGAGAGAGAGAGAGAGAGAGAGAGAGAACTGGGACTGGGACTGCAGGTCAAGGAGACACCGGCTGTCCACTAGGGGGTGAGGCAGGGGCAGATGTCATAGCGTCCCCTGTGCAATCCCAATTTTTAAAAAAAAATATATATAAAATGGTGCCGTCTGGTTTGCTTAATATAAGGAATTTGAAATAATTTAATGTTTTACTTCTACTTTTGACACGGAAGTATATATATATATAAAAGTAGGATTTTACTAGGTGACTTTCAATTTTACTTGAGTCATTTTCTATTGACTTATCTTTACTTTTACTCAAGTATGATATTTGGTTACTTTTCCACCACTGTATCTTAGCGAAAGTTTCAGTTTTATTAGTTAGCTGGCAGTGTTTACTTGTTATGGAATGGATCATCTTCCACTGAGGCTGTGCAGAGGTGGAGAGTGATGGATTCTGGTGATGTAGCCTATACAACAGCATCTTGTTTCTCATAATTCTACTTTGTGTGGCTTTCCATTAGGTGGCGCTGTCATATCTAACCCTACAACATGGGGTTGTTACAGTGCTGTACCTACAACATGGGGTTGTTACAGTGCTGTGCCTACAACATGGGGTTGTTACAGTGCTGTGCCTACAACATGGGGTTGTTAGAGTGCTGTACCTACAACATGGGGTTGTTACAGTGCTGTACCTACAACATGGGGTTGTTACAGTGCAGTACCTACAACATGGGGTTGTTACAGTGCTGTACCTACAACATGGGGTTGTTACAGTGCTGTACCTACAACATGGGGTTGTTACAGTGCTGTGCCTACAACATGGGGTTGGTACAGTGCTGTGCCTACAACATGGGGTTGTTACAGTGCTGTACCTACAACGTGGGGTTGTTACAGTGCTGTACCTACAACATGGGGTTGTTACAGTGCTGTACCTACAACATGGGGTTGTTACAGTGCTGTACCTACAACATGGGGTTGTTACAGTGCTGTACTTACAACATGGGGTTGTTACAGTGCTGTACCTACAACATGGGGTTGTTACAGTGCTGTACCTACAACATGGGGTTGTTACAGTGCTGTACCTACAACATGGGGTTGTTACAGTGCTGTGCCTACAACATGGGGTTGTTACAGTGCTGTACTACATATTTTACAAACAACCAGACCCAGAACCCTGCATACATACAGCCCCAGGGGGAGGGAGGGATTCTCCATGCCAGCTGCAGCCTACCTCCAGCCCAGGGCCAGGCAAGACAATAAGGAGATTGTCTTGGCATCATGATCTGACCAGCCCAGCGACAGCTGCCCCCAGGCTGGCCCTGACTGTCTACTCTTCAGGCTGGCTCTGACTGTCTACTCTTCAGGCTGGCCCTGACTGTCTACTCTTCAGGCTGGCCCTGACTGTCTACTCTTCAGGCTGGCCCTGACTGTCTACTCTTCAGGCTGGCCCTGACTGTCTACTCTTCAGGCTGGCCCATACTGTCTAGTCTTCAGGCTGGCCCTGACTGTCTACTCTTCAGGCTGGCCCTGACTGTCTACTCTTCAGGCTGGCCCATACTGTCTACTCTTCAGGCTGGCCAATACTGTCTCCTCTTCAGTCTGACTGCACTGTTTCCACTGTCCAGGCAAAGTCTACTACTCTACAGTCACTGACCACAGAGAAAGACAGGCGGACGGGCGGGCAGACAGAAAGACAGACAGACAGTTTAGTTTATTAGGATCCCCATTAACTATTGCACATGCAGCTGCTACTCTTCCTAAAACATACAAATACACGACAAAGACAAACAGTTGTAGACAAGAACAACATAAGAAATAAAAAACTACAATAAAATAACAGTTCTACAGTATATTAGAAAGACACCAAGAGACAACAAAATACTATTTCCACACGATGCATATACAGTGCCTTGCGAAAGTATTCGGCCCCCTTGAACTTTGTGACCTTTTGCCACATTTCAGGCTTCAAACATAAAGATATAAAACTGTATTTTTTTGTGAAGAATCAACAACAAGTGGGACACAATCATGAAGTGGAACGACATTTATTGGATATTTCAAACTTTTTTAACAAACCAAAAACTGAAAAATTGGGTGTGCAAAATTATTGTTATAATCACTGTATTATTATATACAGTACAGTTAAATTAAATCTTTAAGGAAGAAGAGAGGCTTTGTGATACAATATGTTTTTTAAAGCTAAACTTGCTTTTTGCCTGAATAACCTCTGGTAACAGATCATTCCATGATGACATGGCTCTATACAGAACTGAGTAACCTCTGGTATTTTTATTTATTTATTTTATTTCACCTTTATTTAACCAGGTAAGCCAGTTGAGAACAAGTTCTCATTTACAGCTGCGACCTGGTCAAAATAAAGCACAGCAGTTCGACACATACAACAACACAGAGTTATGTCAGGATTTGGCTAGGGTTGTTCCGGTTTTTGGTCACTAGATGCCCCCATTGTGCCTTTTGACCTTTTGTTTTCCCTTGATCCCCATTATTATTTGCACCTGTGCCTCGTTTCCCCTGATTGTATTTAAACCCTTTGTTTTCCTCTGTTCTTTGCTCTGTGTTTGTATGTTAGCACCCAGCCCTAGTACTCTGAGAACTCTTGTTGATCCCGGTGGACTCTCTTGTGGAATTCTGTTTTTGTTCTTGTTTGTTTGTTTTTTTAGTATCTTTTGAGGCTTTTTGTGCTTTACCTTCCACCTTGTGGATTTACCTTTTTTGTCTTGGAGGATTACCTTTGTTCTTGTAGGATTCCTTTTGAGGTTGTGGAGTTACATGTTTTCCTGAAGAACTTCACTTTTTACTTCATTAAATACACCGTCTCAAGTACTGCTGTGTCTGCCTCATCTTCTGGGTTCTGCCGACTATTCGTGGCTCAGTTGGTTAAGTGACTGTTTCTCACTCCGGAGACCCGGGTTTGTAACCGGGTCCTGACAAGTTACACATGGAATAAACAAACATACAGTCAATAATACAGTGGAACAAAAGAAAACAAAAAGTCTATAAACAGTGAAATGAGGATAAGGGAGTTAAGGCAATAAATAGGCCATGGTGGCGAAGTAATTACAATATAGCAATTAAACACTGGAATGGTAGATGTGCAGAAGATGAATGTGCAAGTAGAGATACTGGGATGCAAAGGAGCAAGATAATACATAAATACTGTATGGGGATGAGGTAGGTAGATAGATGGGCTATTTACAGATGGGCTATGTATAGGTGCAGTGATCTGTGAGCTGCTCTGACAGCTGGTGCTTAAAGCTAGTGAGATGAGTCTCCAGCTTCAGATATTTTTGCAATTCGTTCCAGTCATTGGCAGCAGAGAACTGGAAGGAAAGATGACCAAACGAGGAATTGGTTTTGGGGGTGACCAGTGAGATATACCTGCTGGAGCATGTGCTACGAGTGGGTGCTGCTATGGTGACCAGTGAGATATACCTGCTGGAGCGCGTGCTACAGGTGGGTGCTGCTATGGTGACCAGTGAGCTGAGATAAGGCGGGGCTTTACCTAGCAGAGACTTGTAGATAACCTGTAGCCAGTGGGTTTGGCGATGAGTATGAAGCGAGGGCCAACCAACGAGAGCGTACAGGTCACAATGGTGGGTAGTGTATGGGGCTTTGGTGACAAAACGGATGGCACTGTGATAGACTGCATCCAGTTTGTTGAGTAGAGTGTTGGAGGCTATTTTATAGAACATCACCGATGTCGAGGATCGGTAGGATGGTCAGTTTTACGAGAGTATGTTTGGCAGCATGAGTGAAGGATACTTTGTTGCGATACAGGAAGCCAATTCTAGATGTAATTTTGGATTGGAGATGCTGGAAGGAGTCTGGAAGGAAGGAGGATAGTTTACAGTCTGGAAGGAGAGTTTACAGTCTAACCAGACACCTAGGTATTTGTAGTTGTCCACGTATTCTAAGTCAGAGCCGTCCAGAGTAGTGATGCTGGACAGGCGAGCAGGTGCAGGCAGTGATCGGTTGAATAGCATGCATTTAGTTTTCCCTGCGTTTAAGAGCAGTTGGAGGCCACGGAAGGAGAGTTGTATGGCATTAAAGGTCGTCTGGAGATGAGTTAAAACAGTGTCCAAAGAGGGGCCAGAAGTATACAGAATGGTGTCGTCTGCGTAGAGGTGGATCAGAGATCACCAGCAGCAAGAGCAACATCATTGATGTATACAGAGAAGAGAATCGGCCCGAGGATTGAACCCTGTGGTACCCCCATAGAAACTGTCAGAGGTCCGGACAACAGGCCCTCCGATTTGACACACTGAACTCTATCAGAGAAGTTGGAAAACCAGGCGAGGCAATAATTTGAGAAACCAAGGCTGTCGAGTCTGCCAATAAGAATGTGGTGATTGACAGAGTCGAAAGCCTTGGCCAGGTCAATGAATACGGCTGCACTGTAATGCCTCTTATCGATGGCGGTTATGATGTCGTTTAGGACCTTGAGCGTGGCTGAGGTGCACCCATGACCAGCTCTGAAACCAGACTGCATAGCGGAGAAGGTACGGTGGGATTCGAAATGGTCGGTAATCTGTTTGTTAACTTGGCTTTCGAAGACCTTAGAAAGACAGAGTAGGATAGATATAGGTCTGTAGCAGTTTGGGTCCAGGGTGTCTCCCCCTTTGAAGAAGGGGATGACCGTGGCAGCTTTCCAATCTTTGGGAATCTCAGACGATACGAAAGAGAGGTTGAACAGGCTATTAATAGGAGTTGTAACAATTTCAGCAGATAATTTTAGAAAGAGAATGTCCAGATTGTCTAGTCCAGCTGATTTGTAGGGGTCCAGATTTTGCAGCTCTTTCAGAACATCAGCTATCTGGATTTGGGTAACTGAGAAATGGTGGGAGCTTTGGCGGGTTGCTGTGGAGGGTGCCGGGCAGTTGAACGGGGTAGGGGTAGCCATGTGGAAAGCATGGCCAGCCGTAGAGAAATGCTTATTGAAATTCTCAATTATAGTGGATTTATCGGTGGTGACAGTGTTTCCTAGCCTCAGTGCAGTGGGCAGCTGGGAGGAGGTGTTCTTATTCTTATTCTCCATGGACTTTACAGTGTTAGTACCACAGGATGCACATTTCGGTTTGAAAAAGCTAGCCTTAGCTTTCCTAACTGCCTGTGTATATTTGTTCCTAACTTCCCTGAAAAGTTGCGTATCACGGGGGCTATTCGATGCTAATGCAGAACGCCACAGGATGTTTTTGTGCTGGTCAAGGGCAGACAGGTCTGGAGTGAACCAAGGACTATATCTGTTCCTAGTTCTACATTTTTTTGAACGGGGCATGCTTATTTAAGATGGTGAGGAAGGCACTTTTAAAGAATAGCCAGGCATCATCTACTGACGGGATGAGGTCAATGTCATTCCAGCATACCCTGGTCAGGTCAATTAGAAAGGCCTGCTCGCTGAAGTGTTTTAGAAAGCGTTTGACAGTGAGCAGGGGAGGTTGTTTGACCGCAGGCCCATTACGGATGCATGCAATGAGGCAGTGATCGCTGAGATCTTGGTTGAAAACAGCAGAGGTGTATTTGGAGGGCAAGTTGGTTAGGATGATACCTATGAGGGTGCCCGTGTTTACAGATTTGGGGTAGTACCTGGTGGGTTAATTGATAATTTGTGTGAGATTGAGGGCATCAAGCTTAGATTGTAGGATGGCGGGGGTGTTAAGTATGTCTCAGTTTAGGTCACCTAGTAGCACGAGCTCAGAAGATAGAGGAGGTGGAACAACATGGTTGGTTAAGGCATATTGAGCAGGGCTAGAGGCTCTACAGTGAAATAAGACAGTAATCACTAACCAGGACAGTAATGGACAAGGCATATTGATATTAGAGAGAGGCATGCGTAGCTAAGTGAACATATGGGTCCAGTGTGTGGTTGGGCTGATTGGGAACACGGCGATTCAGACAGTTAGCAGGCAGATGCTAACACGCTAACAGTTAGTAGGCGGTGGAAAAACAAGCTAGCAGTTAGCAGACCGGGTTAGCAAGCAAGCAGTTAGCAGGGGCTAGCAGTTAGTAAACCGGGCCTAGCAATTTAGCCTTTGGGGGACGTCGCGATGGGGGTAAGTCTGTCTTTGCCTCTTCGTGCGGTGACGCCGATAGACCAGTTTTGGAATTAGTAGGGTTCCAATTAGCTCTAGGTAGCTAGCAGGTTAGCAGAATGGGCCTTCAGCGGGAATCGCGCCTTAGGGGCCTGTTGGAATCCTCAGGCAGATTATGTCGGTATTCCAGTCGTAGAGGATCGGCGGGGTTCCGTGCCCCGTACCGGCAGTAAACCCTAGTCAACCCTGGTTGCGGTTAGCTAGCTGTGATGATCCAGATGAAATGGTTCAGTCTGGGGTAGGAATTCGGGGATATGGAGAGAAAAATAGGTCCGGTATGCTCTGGTTTGAAACGCGTTGTACGAACTGGCGAGAGCTTTCCGAGCTAAGGTTTGCTGATGGCCGCTAGCAGTGGTTAGCTGACTGATAGCTGGTAGCTAGTTAGCTAGCTAGCTTCAGTTGAGGTATTCCAGTTCGGAGGTAAATGGAAATACTTTATGAGAAAAAAACTGATCCACACCACATTGGTTGAGGCAGGTTGCAGGAGAGTATTTTGAAGTTGAGGTTTAGGAAAAATATTTAAAAAGAATGTGAAGAAAAAGATATATACACATGGGACGAGACAAAACAAAGACAGACGTCTGGCTGCTACGCCATCTTGGATTTGGCTGGTAACAGACCATTCCATGATGACATGACTCTATATATAACTGAGTAACCTCTAGTAACAGATCATTCCATGATGACATGACTCTTATATATAACTGAGTAACCTCTGGTAACAGATCATTCCATGATGACATGACTCTATATATACCTTAGTAACCCCTGGTAACAGATCATTCCATGATGACATGACTCTATACATACCTGAGTAACCTCTGGTAACAGATCATTCCATGATGACATGACTATACATAACTGAACATATCCATTTTTAAATCAATTTTTGGTTTGGGTACTGTGAAGAAATCCATAGTGGTGTGTCTGGTGGGGAATATACAGTTGTGGCCAAAAGTTTTGAAAATGACACAAATATACATTTTCACAAAGTCTGTTGCCTCAGTTTGTATGTGTAACGTCGTTCATCTGTTGAATGAAAAGAGTCAGACCGAAATGCAGCGTGTAGGTTACTCATGACTTTAATGAATGAATATGGTACATGAAATAACCGATATAAGAAAACAACAAACGAAACGTGAAACTAATTAGAGCCTATCTGGTGACTACAACACAGAGACAGGAACAAACACCCACAAAATACAACGAGAACTCAGGCTACCTAAATACGGTTCCCAATCCGAGACAACGAGAATCACCTGACTCCAATTGAGAATCGCCTCAGGCAGCCAAGCCTAACTAGACACACCCCTAATCATACACAATCCCAATTAATACAAACCCCAATACGAAAAACAACATATAAACCCATGTCACACCCTGGCCTACCCAAACATATACCAAAAACACAAAATACAATGACCAAGGCGTGACAGAACCCCCCCTAAGGTGCGGACTCCCGGACGCACCTCAAGAGCATAGGGAGGATCCGGGTGGGCGTCTGTCCATGGTGGCGTTTCTGGCTCGGGACGTGGACCCCACTCCATAAATGTCCTAGTTCCTCCCCTTCGCGTTCCTGGGATAATCCACCTTCTCCGCCGACCATGGCCTAATAGTCCTCACCCTGATCCCCACATAACTGAGGGGCAGCTCGGGACAGAGGGGCAGCTCGGGACCGAGGGGCAGCTCGGGACAGACGGGAAGCTCAGGACAGAGGGGCATCTCGGGACAGAGGGGCAGCTCGGGACAGAGGGGCATCTCAGGACAGAGGGGCATCTCAGGACAGAGGGGCAGCCCGGGACAGAGGGGCAGCCCGGGACTGAGGGGGAGCTCGGGACAGAGGGGCATCTCAGGACAGAGGGGCATCTCGGGACAGAGGGGCAGCCCGGGACAGAGGGGCAGCCCGGGACAGAGGGGCAGCTCGTGACAGAGGGGCAGCTCGGGACCGAAGCAGCCCGGTATTGAGGGGAAGCCCGGTACTGAGGGGAAGCCCGGTACTGAGGGGAAGCCAGTACAGAGAGGAAGCCCAGTACTGAGAGGAAGCCCAGTACTGAGAGGAAGCTCAGGCAGGTAGTAGGCTCCGGTAAATCCTGGCTGGCTGGTGGAACTGGATGATTCAGGTTGTCTGGCCGATCTAGAAGATCTTGGCAGACTGACAATTCTGGCGGATCCTGGCAGACTGGCGACGCTGGGCAGACTGGCGGCGCTGGGCAGACTGGCGGCGCTGGGCAGACTGGGAGCACTGGTGGCGCTGGGCAGACTGGGAGCACTGGTGGCGCTGGGCAGACTGGGAGCACTGGCCGCGCTGGGCCGACTGGGAGCAGTGGCGGCGCTGGACAGACAGGAGACTCCGGCAGTGCAGGAGAGGAGAAAGGCTCTGGCTGCGCTAAACAGGCGGGAGACTCCAACAGTGCAGGAGAGGAGAAAAGCGCTGGCTGCGCTGAACAGGCGAGGCGCACTGGAGGCCTGGTGCGTGGTGCTGGAACTGGTGGTACTTGCGCGAGGACACGCACAGGAAGCCTGGTGCGGGGAGCTGCTACCGGAGGACTGGTGTGTAGAGGTGGCTCTGGATAGACCGGACCGTGCAGGCGCACTGGAGCTCTTGAGCACCGAGCCTGCCCAAGCTTACCTGGCTCGATGCCCACTCTAGCCCGGCCAATAGGAAGGGCTGGTATGTGCCGCACCTGGCTCTGCACCCGCACTGGAAACACCGTGCGCTCAATAGCATAACACGGTGCCTGCCCGGTCTCTCTAGCCCAACGGTGAGCACAGGGAGTATGCGCAGGTCTCCTACCTGGCATAACTATTCTCCCTTCTAGCCCCCCCCAATATTTTTTTTGGGCTGTTTTTCCGGTTTCCAACCGCGTCGCCGTGCTGCCTCCTCATACCTGCGCCTCCCCGCTTTATCCGCGTCTATTTCATCCTTGGTACGGCGATATTCTCCCGGCTGCGCCCAGGGTCCTTTACCGTCTAATATCATCTCCCAAGACCAGAAGTCCTCATATTGCTGCGCCTCACAATTAACAGGGAGAGTAGGCTCAGGTCTGACTCCTGACTCAGCCACTCTCTCTCTGCGCTCTCCCCCGTTATTTTTGGTTTTCGCTCTGCGTCGCCGTGTTTTCCTCTTAGACTCCATTAGCCTGTAGCCCTCTTCGCACTGCTGAAGCGAATCCCAGGCGGGCTCCTGCACTCGCTCTGGGTCGGCCGCCCACCTGTCTATTTCTTCCCACGTCGTATAATCCATGCCTCTACCATCCATAACGTCCTCCTTTAGCTCCTGCCAGTTCACACGCTGCTCGGTCTGTGAGTGGTGGGTGTTTCTGTAACATCGTTCATCTGTTTAATGAAAAGAGTCAGACCGAAATGCAGCGTGTAGGTTACTCATGACTTTAATGAATGAATGCTGTACATGAAATAACCGATATAAGAAAACAACAAATGAAACGTGAAACTAATTACAGCCTATCTGGTGACTACAACACAGAGACAGGAACAAACACCCACAAAATACAACGCGAACTCAGGCTACCTAAATACGGTTCCCAATCCGAGACAACGAGCATCACCTGACTCCAATTGAGAATCGCCTCAGGCAGCCAAGCCTAACTAGACACACCCCTAATCATACACAATCCCAATTAATACAAACCCCAATACGAAACACAACATATAAACCGATGTCACACCCTGGCCTACCCAAACATATACCAAAAACACAAGATACAATGACCAAGGCGTGACAGTATGATGGCAATTTGCATATACTCCAGAATGGTATGAAGAGTGATCAGATGAATTGCAATTAATTCCCTCTTTGCCATGCAAATTAACTGAATCCCCCCAAAACATTTCCACTGCATTTCAGCCCTGCCACAGGGCCACAGGGCTGAAATTTCAGCCCTGCCACAAAAGGACCAGCTGACATCATGTCAGTGATGCTCTCCTTAACACAGGTGTGAGTGTTGACGAGGACAAGGCTGGAGATCACTCTGTCATGCTGATTGAGTTCAAATAACAGACTGGAAGCTTCAAAAGGAGGGTGGTGCTTGGAATTATTGTCCTTCCTCTGTCAATCATGGTTACCTTGTTAGGTTAGAATCATTAGGTTGGATTACTCGTTGGTTATTACTGCATTGTCGAAACTAGAAGCACAAGCCTTTCGCTACACTCGCGTTAACATCTGCTAACCATGTGTATGTGACAAATAACATTTGATTTGATTTGATTTTGATTTACCTGCAAGGAAACACACCCCTTCATCATTGATTTGCACAAAAAGAGCTTCACAGACAAGGATATTGCTGCCAGTAAGATTGCACCTAAATCAACCATTTATCGGATCATCAAGAACTTTAAGTAGAACGGTTCAATTGTTGTGAAGAATGCTTCAGGGCGCCCAAGAAAGTCCAGCCAGGACCGTCTCCTAAAGTTGATTCAGCTGCGGGATCGGGGCACCACCAGTACAGAGCTTGCTCAGGAATAGCAGCAGGCAGGTGTGATGGGGTGGGGGTGGTGGTGGCGGGGTGGGGGTGGTGGTGGTGGGTTTGTTGGGGGTGGTGGTGGTAGTGGTGGTGTTGTTGGGGGTGGTGGTGGTAGTGGTGGTGTTAGGGGAAGAACAGTGTTATAAACCACAGTGTTATAAACCATGTAAACAGGCCCACAGTGTTATAAACCATGTAAACAGGCCCACAGTGTTATAAACCACAGTGTTATAAACCATGTAAACAGGCCCACAGTGTTATAAACCACAGTGTTATAAACCATGTAAACAGGTCCACAGTGTTATAAACCATGTAAACAGGTCCACAGTGTTATAAACCATGTTGGAGTCAATGATGAAGGGGTGTGTTTCCTTGCAGGTAAATCAAAATCAAATCAAATCGAGTGGTCGCATCTGCACGTCGCTCCAACGGGTAGTATAACTTTTTCATTATATTTCATTATATCACAACGGTTTGATTTGTCTTATCTTAGCAATTTCTTCTCAGCTAGCTACATAGCCGTCTTTGTATCAAAAGATAATTGCGTAATTATCGTATTTCGCCGTCCTAACGTAGTCTTCACTAGTCTTCACTAGCCAGCTAGCTAACGTCCACTGATTAGCTGCACTGGAGAAACTGTTACACTCAACTGAACGACTTGATTAGTTTAGTGTCAGCTAGCTACATAGCTGTCTTTGCTGTCTTCGTATCATCGTATCATCGTATCCAAGATAATTGTGTTGTTTAGGTTTAGAGTGTGTAGTCTTAGAGTGATTATCTTAATTTACCGAGGTTAGCTAGCCAGCTATTTGTCGTCCTTAACGTAGGTGACTCTGCTAGCTAGCCAACAGCTAGCCAACGCTAGCCAACGTCTTCTGTATAGAACTCAACTACCCGGTCGCATTCACAGGTTGTATCACATTTTCACTTCATTTTCATTACAGTACAACGGTTTGATTTGTTTGATCGTAGCTAGCTACTTAGCTAGCTACATAGCCGTCTTTGTATCAAAGATAATTGTGTAGTCTAGAGCGATTTTCTAGGTTCGCTAGCCATCTATTGTCGTTCTTTTAACGCAACGTAACGTAAACAACACTGCTAGCTAGCCTGCTAGCCCCCGAATAGCAACACTGCAGAAACTATTACACTCAACGGAACGACTTGATTAGTGTAGTGTCAACAACGCACCCACTGCCAGCTGGCCTACTTCAGCAGTACTGTATCATTTTAATCATTTTGGTCAATAAGATTCTTGCTACGTAGCTTAACTTTCTGAACATTCGAGACGTGTAGTCCACTTGTCATTCCAATCTCCTTTGCATTAGCGTAGCCTCTTCTGTAGCCTGTCAACTATGTGTCGGTTTATCCCTGTTCTCTCCTCTCTGCACAGACCATACAAACGCTCCTCACCGCGTGGCCGCGGCCACCCTACTCTGGTGGTCCCAGCGCGCACGACCCACGTGGAGTTCCAGGTCTCCGGTAGCCTCTGGAACTGCCAATCTGCGGTCAACAAGGCAGAGTTCATCTCAGCCCATGCCTCCCTCCAGTCCCTCGACTTCTTGGCCCTGACGGAAACATGGATCACCACAGACAACACTGCTACTCCTACTGCTCTCTCTTCGTCCGCCCACGTGTTCTCGCACACCCCGAGAGCGTCTGGTCAGCGGGGTGGTGGCACCGGGATCCTCATCTCTCCCAAGTGGTCATTCTCTCTTTCTCCCCTTACCCATCTGTCTATCGCCTCCTTTGAATTCCATGCTGTCACAGTCACTAGCCCTTTCAAGCTTAACATCCTTATCATTTATCGCCCTCCAGGTTCCCTCGGAGAGTTCATCAATGAGCTTGATGCCTTGATAAGCTCCTTTCCTGAGGACGGCTCACCTCTCACAGTTCTGGGCGACTTTAACCTCCCCACGTCTACCTTTGACTCTTTCCTCTCTGCCTCCTTCTTTCCACTCCTCTCCTCTTTTGACCTCACCCTCTCACCTTCCCCCCTACTCACAAGGCAGGCAATACGCTCGACCTCATCTTTACTAGATGCTGTTCTTCCACTAACCTCATTGCAACTCCCCTCCAAGTCTCCGACCACTGCCTTGTATCCTTTTCCCTCTCGCTCTCATCCAACACCTCCCACACTGCCCCTACTCGGATGGTATCGCGCCGTCCCAACCTTCGCTCTCTCTCCCCCGCTACTCTCTCCTCTTCCATCCTATCATCTCTTCCCTCCGCTCAAACCTTCTCCCACCTATCTCCTGATTCTGCCTCCTCAACCCTCCTCTCCTCCCTCTCTGCATCCCTTGACTCTCTATGTCCCCTATCCTCCAGGCCGGCTCGGTCCTCCCCTCCCGCTCCGTGGCTCGATGACTCATTGCGAGCTCACAGAACAGGGCTCCGGGCAGCCGAGCGGAAATGGAGGAAAACTCGCCTCCCTGCGGACCTGGCATCCTTTCACTCCCTCCTCTCTACATTTTCCTCCTCTGTCTCTGCTGCTAAAGCCACTTTCTACCACGCTAAATTCCAAGCTTCTGCCTCTAACCCTAGGAAGCTCTTTGCCACCTTCTCCTCCCTCCTGAATCCTCCGCCCCCCCCCCTCCTCCCTCTCTGCAGATGACTTCGTCAACCATTTTGAAAAGAAGGTCGACGACAT
This sequence comes from Oncorhynchus gorbuscha, assembly GCF_021184085.1. Classification (NCBI taxonomy): domain Eukaryota; kingdom Metazoa; phylum Chordata; class Actinopteri; order Salmoniformes; family Salmonidae; genus Oncorhynchus; species Oncorhynchus gorbuscha. The sequence continues at coordinate 343,964 of NC_060183.1, forward strand.
CCGATCCTCGTTTGCTAAGTCAAACGACACCGCTGGTTCTGCTCACACTGCCCTACCCTATGCTCTGACCTCTTTCTCCCCTCTCTCTCCAGATGAAATCTCGCGTCTTGTGACGGCCGGCCGCCCAACAACCTGCCCGCTTGACCCTATCCCCTCCTCTCTTCTCCAGACCATTTCCGGAGACCTTCTCCCTTACCTCACCTCGCTCATCAACTCATCCCTGACCGTTGGCTACGTCCCTTCCGTCTTCAAGAGAGCGAGAGTTGCACCCCTTCTGAAAAAACCTACACTCGATCCCTCCGATGTCAACAATTACAGACCAGTATCCCTTCTTTCTTTTCTCTCCAAAACTCTTGAACGTGCCGTCCTTGGCCAGCTCTCCCGCTATCTCTCTCTGAATGACCTTCTTGATCCAAATCAGTCAGGTTTCAAGACTAGTCATTCAACTGAGACTGCTCTCCTCTGTATCACGGAGGCGCTCCGCACTGCTAAAGCTAACTCTCTCTCCTCTGCTCTCATCCTTCTAGATCTATCGGCTGCCTTCGATACTGTGAACCATCAGATCCTCCTCTCCACCCTCTCCGAGTTGGGCATCTCCGGCGCGGCCCACGCTTGGATTGCGTCCTACCTGACAGGTCGCTCCTACCAGGTGGCGTGGCGAGAATCTGTCTCCTCACCACGCGCTCTCACCACTGGTGTCCCCCAGGGCTCTGTTCTTGGCCCTCTCCTATTCTCGCTATACACCAAGTCACTTGGCTCTGTCATAACCTCACATGGTCTCTCTTATCATTGCTATGCAGACGACACACAATTAATCTTCTCCTTTCCCCCTTCTGATGACCAGGTGGCGAATCGCATCTCTGCATGTCTGGCAGACATATCAGTGTGGATGACGGATCACCACCTCAAGCTGAACCTCGGCAAGACGGAGCTGCTCTTCCTCCCGGGGAAGGACTGCCCGTTCCATGATCTCGCCATCACGGTTGACAACTCCACTGTGTCCTCCTCCCAGAGCGCCAAGAACCTTGGTGTGATCCTGGACAACACCCTGTCGTTCTCAACTAACATCAAGGCGGTGGCCCGTTCCTGTAGGTTCATGCTCTACAACATCCGCAGAGTACGACCCTGCCTCACACAGGAAGCGGCGCAGGTCCTAATCCAGGCACTTGTCATCTCCCGTCTGGATTACTGCAACTCGCTGTTGGCTGGGCTCCCTGCCTGTGCCATTAAACCCCTTCAACTCATCCAGAACGCCGCAGCCCGTCTGGTGTTCAACCTTCCCAAGTTCTCTCACGTCACCCCGCTCCTCCGTTCTCTCCACTGGCTTCCAGTTGAAGCTCGCATCCGCTACAAGACCATGGTGCTTGCCTACGGAGCTGTGAGGGGAACGGCACCTCAGTACCTCCAGGCTCTGATCAGGCCCTACACCCAAACAAGGGCACTGCGTTCATCCACCTCTGGCCTGCTCGCCTCCCTACCACTGAGGAAGTACAGCTCCCGCTCAGCCCAGTCAAAACTGTTCGCTGCCCTGGCCCCCAATGGTGGAACAAACTCCCTCACGACGCCAGGACAGCGGAGTCAATCACCACCTTCCGGAGACACCTGAAACCCCACCTCTTTAAGGAATACCTAGGATAGGTTAAGTAATCCCTCTCACCCCACCCCCTAAGTTTTAGATGCACTATTGTTAAGTGACTGTCCCACTGGATGTCATAAGGTGAATGCACCAATTTGTAAGTCGCTCTGGATAAGAGCGTCTGCTAAATGACTTAAATGTAAATGTAAAATGTAAACAGGCCCATAGTGTTATAAACCATGTAAACAGGTCCACAGTGTTATAAACCACAGTGTTATAAACCACAGTGTTATAAACCATGTAAACAGGCCCACAGTGTTATAAACCATGTAAACAGGTCCACAGTGTTATAAACCATGTAAACAGGCCCACAGTGTTATAAACCATGTAAACAGGTCCACAGTGTTATAAACCATGTAAACAGGCCCACAGTGTTATAAACCATGTAAACAGGCCCACAGTGTTATAAACCATGTAAACAGGTCCACAGTGTTATAAACCATGTAAACAGGCCCACAGTGTTATAAACCACAGTGTTATAAACCATGTAAACAGGCCCACAGTGTTATAAACCATGTAAACAGGCCCACAGTGTTATAAACCACATTGTTATAAACCATGTAAACAGGTCCACAGTGTTATAAACCATGTAAACAGGTCCACAGTGTTATAAACCATGTAAACAGGTCCACAGTGTTATAAACCATGTAAACAGGTCCACAGTGTTATAAACCACAGTGTTATAAACCATGTAAACAGGCCCACAGTGTTATAAACCATGTAAACAGGCCCACAGTGTTATAAACCACATTGTTATAAACCATGTAAACAGGTCCACAGTGTTATAAACCATGTAAACAGGTCCACAGTGTTATAAACCACAGTGTTATAAACCATGTAAACAGGTCCACAGTGTTATAAACCACAGTGTTATAAACCATGTAAACAGGTCCACAGTGTTATACACCATGTAAACAGGTCCACAGTGTTATAAACCATGTAAACAGGCCCACAGTGTTATAAACCATGTAAACAGGTCCACAGTGTTATAAACCATGTAAACAGGTCCACAGTGTTATAAACCACAGTGTTATAAACCACAGTGTTATAAACCATGTAAACAGGCCCACAGTGTTATAAACCACAGTGTTATAAACCATGTAAACAGGCCCACAGTGTTATAAACCACGTAAACAGGTCCACAGTGTTATAAACCATGTAAACAGGTCCACAGTGTTATAAACCATGTAAACAGGCCCACAGTGTTATAAACCATGTAAACAGGTCCATGTGATAAAAGAAATGAAAGCTAAAATAAATAATTCTCTCTACTATTATTCTGACATTTCACATTCTTATAATAAAGTGGTGATCCTAACTAATTTTTACTAGGATTAAATGTCAAGATTTGTGAAAAACTGAGTTTAAATGTATTTGGCTAAGGTGTATGTAAACATTTACATTTACATTACATTTAAGTCATTTAGCAGACGCTCTTATCCAGAGCGACTTACAATACATACATACATACATACATACATACATACATACATACATACATACATACATACATACATACATACATACATACATACATACATACATACATACATACATACACACACACACACACACACACACACACACACACACACACACACACACACACACACACACACACACACACACACACACACACACACACACACACACACACACACACACACACACACACACACACACACACACACACACACACACACACACACACATACATACATACATACATACATACATACATACATATACATACATACATACATACATACATACATACATACATACACACATACATACATACATATACATACAGTGGGGGGAAAAAGTATTTAGTCAGCCACCAATTGTGTGTGTGCGTCTGCTGCTCTGCCTTGCCACCTGATACACCCAACAGGAGGTGTCCAACTGTCCAGCTCTGCTCGTCAAAAACAACTGGTAAAGCACCAACTGTTGTTCTGGAGATGACAGAGCCATGCCTTGTGGGCAGGGGAAAGTATAGCCTCTCCTTACAAGTAGTCAGGCTGGTTAACCCTCCTACTGCCCACTGAGAGGACAGGAAGGAAACCTGAGTTTTCAAATCATATCAAATTGGTCACATACTGTCACGTTCTGACCTTAGTTCCTTTGTTTTGTCTTTTGTTTTAGTATGGTCAGGGCGTGAGTTGGGTGGGTTGTCTATGTTAGTTTGTCTATCAGACTGTTCTGATGTCTCTGGCTGTTCTGAGGGTTCTGACTGTTCTGAGGGTTCTGGCGGTTCTGAGGGTTCTGGCGGTTCTGAGGGTTCTGGCTGTTCTGATGTCTCTGGCTGTTCTGAGGGTTCTGACTATTCTGAGGGTTCTGGCTGTTCTAAGGGTTCTGGCTGTTCTAATGTCTCTGGCTGTTCTGAGGGTTCTGACTATTCTGAGGGTTCTGGCTGTTCTAAGGGTTCTGGCTGTTCTAATGTCTCTGGCTGTTCTGAGGGTTCTGACTGTTCTGATGTTCTGGCTGTTCTGAGGTTCTGGCTGTTCTGAATGTTCTGGCTGTTTCTGAGGTTTCTGACTGTTCTGATGTCAACACAGTGATGAAGAGGAAACAACACACCAACAACACAGTGATGAAGAGTTCTGACAGTGATGAAGAGGTTTCAACACAGTGATGAAGAGGAAACAACACAGTGATGAAGAGGAAACAACACACCAACACAGTGATGAAGAGGAAACAACACACCAACACAGTGATGAAGAGGTGACAACACAGTGATGAAGAGGAAACAACACAGTGATGAAGAGGAAACAACACACCAACACAGTGATGAAGAGGAAACAACACACCAACACAGTGATGAAGAGGCGACAACACAGTGATGAAGAGGAAACAACACAGTGATGAAGAGGAAACAACACACCAACACAGTGATGAAGAGGAAACAACACAGTGATGAAGAGGAAACAACCAACACAGTGATGAAGAGGAAACAACACAGTGATGAAGAGGAAACAACACAGTGATGAAGAGGAAACAACACACCATGAAGAGGAAACAACACAGTGATGAAGAGGAAACAGTGATGAAGAGGAAACAACACACCAACACAGTGATGAAGAGGAAACAACACAGTGATGAAGAGGAAACAACACAGTGATGAAGAGGAAACAACACAGTGATGAAGAGGAAACAACACACCAACAACAGTGATGAAGAGGAAACAACACACCAACACAGTGATGAAGAGGAAACAAACACAGTGATGAAGAGGAAACAACACACCAACACAGTGATGAAGAGGAAACAACACAAACACAGTGATGAAGAGGAAACAACACAGTGATGAAGAGGAAACAACACAGTGATGAAGAGGAAACAACACACCAACACAGTGATGAAGAGGAAACAACACAGTGATGAAGAGGAAACAACACAGTGATGAAGAGGAAACAACACAGTGATGAAGAGGAAACAACACAGTGATGAAGAGGAAACAACACAGTGATGAAGAGGAAACAACACAGTGATGAAGAGGAAACAACACAGTGATGAAGAGGAAACAACACACCAACACAGTGATGAAGAGGAAACAACACACCAACACAGTGATGAAGAGGAAAGAGGAAACAACACACCAACACAGTGATGAAGAAACAACACACCAACACAGGAAACAACACACCAACAACAGTGATGAAGAGGAAACAACACAACAACACAGTGATGAAGATGAAAGAGGAAACAACACAACAACACAGTGATGAAGAGGAAACAACACACCAACACAGTGATGAAGAGGAAACAACACACCAACACAGTGATGAAGAGGAAACAACACACCAACACAGTGATGAAGAGGAAACAACACAACAACACAGTGATGAAGAGGAAACAACACAGTGATGAAGAGGAAACAACACAGTGATGAAGAGGAAACAACACAGTGATGAAGAGGAAACAACACAGTGATGAAGAGGAAACAACACAGTGATGAAGAGGAAACAACACAGTGATGAAGAGGAAACAACACACCAACACAGTGATGAAGAGGAAACAACACACCAACACAGTGATGAAGAGGAAACAACACACCAACACAGTGATGAAGAGGAAACAACACACCAACACAGTGATGAAGAGGAAACAACACACCAACACAGTGATGAAGAGGAGGAAACAACACAACAACACAGTGATGAAGAGGAAACAACACAACAACACAGTGATGAAGAGGAAACAACACACCAACACAGTGATGAAGAGGAAACAACACACCAACACAGTGATGAAGAGGAAACAACAACACAGTGATGAAGAGGAAACAACACAGTGATGATGAAGAGGAAACAACACACAACACAGTGATGAAGAGGAAACAACACAGTGATGAAGAGGAAACAACACACCAACACAGTGATGAAGAGGAAACAACACACCAACACAGTGATGAAGAGGAAACAACACACCAACACAGTGATGAAGAGGAAACAACACACCAACACAGTGATGAAGAGGAAACAACACACCAACACAGTGATGAAAGAGGAAACAACACACCAACACAGTGATGAAGAGGAAACAACACACCAACACAGTGATGAAGAGGAAACAACACAACAACACAGTGATGAAGAGGAAACAACACACCAACACAGTGATGAAGAGGAAACAACAACACACCAACACAGTGATGAAGAGGAAACAACACACCAACACAGTGATGAAGAGGAAACAACACACCAACACAGTGATGAAGAGGAAACAACACAGTGATGAAGAGGAAACAACACACCAACACAGTGATGAAGAGGAAACAACACAGTGATGAAGAGGAAACAACACAGTGATGAAGAGGAAACAACACAGTGATGAAGAGGAAACAACACACCAACACAGTGATGAAGAGGAAACAACACAGTGATGAAGAGGAAACAACACAGTGATGAAGAGGAAACAACACAGTGATGAAGAGGAAACAACACAGTGATGAAGAGGAAACAACACAGTGATGAAGAGGAAACAACACACCAACACAGTGATGAAGAGGAAACAACACAGTGATGAAGAGGAAACAACACACCAACACAGTGATGAAGAGGAAACAACACAGTGATGAAGAGGAAACAACACAGTGATGAAGAGGAAACAACACAGTGATGAAGAGGAAACAACACAGTGATGAAGAGGAAACAACACACCAACATATGTGAAACAACACAGTGATGAAGAGGAAACAACACAGACAACACAGTGATGAAGAGGAAACAACACACCAACACAGTGATGAAGAGGCGACAACACACCAACACAGTGATGAAGAGGAAACAACACACCAACACAGTGATGAAGTGTGGTGCCAGGATAACAACCTCTCGCTCAATTTGAGCAAGACAAAGGAGATGATCTTGGACTACAGGAAAAGGAGGGCTGAACAGGCCCCGATTAACATCGATGGGCTGTAGTGGAGCCGGTCGAGAGTTAATTTCCTTGGTGTCCACATCCCCAACAAACTATCATGGTCCGAACACACGAAGACAGTCGTGAAGACGGCACGACAACACCTTTCCCCCCTCAGGAGACTGAAAAGAATTGGCATGGTCCCCAGATCCTCATAATGTTCTACAGCTGCACCATCGAGAGCATCCTGACCGGTTTTATCACCTTTTTGTATGCCAACTGTTCGTCATCTGATCGTAAGGCGCAACAGAGGGTAGTGCGTATGGCCCAATACATCACTGGGGCCAAGATTCCTGTCATCCAGGACTTATATACCAGGCGGTGTCAGAGGAAGGCCCCAAAAAATTGTCAGACTCCAGTCACCCAAGTCGTAAACTGTTCTCTCTGCTACCGCACGGCAAACGGTACCGGAACGCCGAGTCTAGGTCCAAAAGGCTCCTTGACAGCTTCTACCCCCATGCTATGAGACTGCTAAATAATTTCTTAAATGTCCACCCGGACTACTTACATTGACCCCCTCTTTCTATGCATAGTCACTTTACGCCTACCTACAAGTACAAATTACCTCCACTAACTGGTAGGGGTAAAGTGACTATGGGAGGAGTTGGACCGCAGAGTGAAGGAAAAGCAGCAAACAGGTGCTCAGCATATGTGGGAACACTTTCAAGACTGTTGGAAAGGCATTTCAGGTGAAGCTGGTTGAGAGAATGCCAAGAGTGTGCAAAAGTTGTCACATAGTTTTTGTTATTTCATAGTTTTGATGTCTTCACTATTATTCTACAATGTAGAAAATAGTAACAAATAAAGAAAAGCCCTTGAATGAGTAGGTGTGTCCAAACTTTTGACTGGTTCTGTATATATATATATATATTTTAATCTACCAATAGTTGCCCTTCTTTGCGAGGCATTGGAAAACTGAACTGGTCTTTGTGGTTGTATCTGTTTTTGAAATTCACTTCCCGACTGAGAGACCTTACAGATAATTGTATGTGTGGGGTACAGAGATGAGGTAGTCATTCCAAAATAATCTTAAACCCTATTATTGCACACAGAGCTAGTCCAGGCAATGTATTATGTGACTTGTCATGTACATTTTTTACTCCTGAATATATTTACTGTAGGCTTGCCATAACAAAGGGGTTGAACACTTATTGACTCAAGACATTTTGGATCTAAATTTCTAAAAACATAATTCCACTTTGACATTGTGAGGTACTTTGTGTAGGACAGTGACACACAATCTCAATTGAATCCATTTCAATTCATCCTGTAACACAAAATGTGGAAAAAGTCAAGAGGTGTGAATGCTTTCTGAAGGCACTGTACCAAAATAAAATAAGTTTATTTTGGTAAGTTAAAGTGTCATAATTAATAGGACATTGGGCCACTACAGCTTGTGATCTAAGCCTGTCTTCTGCCCACCGGGCCAAGCCAGGGTTAGAGAACTCCATGTTTTCATTATCTTCTTGGGAGGGCAACAGTGCATTATTAGATCATTTATACACAAACAGCTTCTCTCACTAGGCATCTTTAGAGAGACTACTGGAGGGAGGATGCTTTCAAACCTTGGCTACAGCACTGAATAGTCAGCCCTCAGACATGCGTGTAGCCCAGTCTAGTATGTATACTGCATGGAAGACATAAAAGAAGACAATGTCATGAGCAAACAACACTAGGAAGGTGTTAAAGTGCAGATCAGTGCTCTACCCTGCCAGAGGACCTGGTACACATCTTAACAGGACAGACCTTCTGTTAAGAATAATGAGTGAAGAGGTGTGGTGTCAGGCGCAGAGAGCAAAGGATGTGGGAAAAACAACATGCTTTAATGTCCTAGAAACATAACATGTACAAAAGTGGAAACACAAATGAACAGAAATATAAACGGACAGCGTGAAACCCAAAATGCCAACAAAAATACACTCAAACAAGGAAACAGGAGAACAAGCCCGCACGAAACAGAAGCGGGCTGAACAGACTATATATAACCCTATCCTAACAACCAAACTAGAAACAGGTGCTACCAATTAGACAAAACTAAACGAACACAGAACAACGGATCGGCGATAGCTAGTAGACCGGCGATGACGACCGCCGAGCGCCACCCGAACAAGAAGGGGGAGTCACCTTCGGTAATATTCGTGACACCTTCCAGCCTCTGGACCGCAGGCAAACAAACACAACATACCGCCTACGCAAGCAAAAACAATAGTTGTTCATCTAAATGTTTACTCACTATGTGTAAAACACGTCTCTTGTTCCCTATCAGCTCTTCAAGATGGCGCCGACAGAGACAGGGTCGCCTCGCTTCTACTCCTTAGGAAACTATGAAGTATTTTGTTTTTGGACGTATTATTTCTTACATTGTTAGCCCAGAAAATCTTAAGTGTTATTACATACAGCTGGGAAGAACTATTGGATCTCAGAGCGATGTCAACTTACCAGCACTACAACCAGGAATACAACTTTCCCGAAGCGGATCCTTTGTTCAAACTACCCAAGGCATTCAAACTGTTTCCAGAGGCTGACCCAAAACAATGTCGCCACAGGAGAGGTAGACATGGTGGCCTTCTCGTCAGACTTCAGAGGCACGCACACCACCCACCGCTTCTGCATACTTTACTCACGAATGTCCAGTCTCTAGATAACAACGTAGACTAAATTAGGGCTAGGGTTGCTTTCCAGAGAGACATCAGGGATTGTAACATACTCTGTTTCACTGAAACATGGCTCTCTGGGAACATGCTGTTGGAGTCGGTACAGCCACCAGAATTCTTTATGCATCGCGCTGACAAAATAAACATCTCTTAGGGAAGAAGAAAGGCAGTGGTGTGTGTTTCATGATTAACAACTCATGGTGTAATTGTAACAACATACAGGAACTCGAGTCCTTCTGTTCACCGGAACTAGAATTCCTCATAATCAAATGCCCTCTGTATTATCTCCAAGACAATTCTCGTTGGTTATTGTCACTGCAGTGTATATCACCCCCAAGCCGATACCACGACGGCCCTCAAGGAACTGCACTGGACTCTATGCAAATTGGAAATCATTCATCCGCATTTATTGTACCTGGGGATTTTAACAAAGCAAATTTGAGAACAAGGCTACCTAAGTTCTATCAGCATATTGATTATAGTACTTGCCCTGGCAAAACTCTGAATCACTGATACTCTAACTTTTGCGATGCATTCAAGGCTGTCCCCCATCCTCCATTTGGCAAATCCGACCACGACTCCATTTTGCTTCTCCCATCCTATAGGCAGAAATTCAAACAGGATGTACCCGTGACTAGGACCATTCAATGCTAGTCTGACCAATCGGAATCCACACTTCAAGATTGTTTTCATCACACGGACTGGGACATGTTCCGGGTAGCCTCAGAGAATTATATAAATTCATACGCCGATTCTGTGACGGAGTTTACAAGGAGGTGCATTGGAGATGTTGTACCCACTGTGACTATTAAAACCTACCCTAACCAGAAACCGTGGATAGATGGCGGCATTTGCACAAAACTGAAAGCACTAACCAACACATCTTACCACGGAAAGATGACCGTGAATATGGCTGAATACAAACAGTGTAGTTATTCCCTCCACAAGGTAATCAAACAAGCGAAACGTCAGTATATGAACAAAGTGCAGTCGCAATTCAACGGCTCAGACACGAGACGTATGGGGCAGGGTCTACAGGCAATCACGTATTACACAAAGAAAACCAGCTACGTCTTGCTTCCAGACAAACTAAACACCTTCTTTAGCCGCTTTGAGGATGATACAGTACCACCGACGTGGCCCGCTACCAAGGACTGCTGCCCCCCCCCCCTCCTTCTCCGTGACTGACGTGAGTAAGATATTTATACGTGTTAACCCTTGCAAGGCTTTCGGCCCAGATGGCATCCCTAACCGCGTCCTCAGAGCATGCACAGATCAGATGGCGAGGGTGTTAATGGACATATTCAATCTCTCCCTATCCCAGTCTACTGCCCCAACATGCTTCAATATTACCACCATTGTTCCTGTGCCCAAGAAGGCAAAGATAACTGAACTAAATTACTTTTGCCACGTAGCACTCACTTCTGTCATCATGAAGTGCTTTGAGAGACAAGTCAAGGATCATATCACCTCCAACTTAACTGTAACCCTAGACCCACTGCAATTTGCTTACCTGCCCCAATAGGTCCACAGACGATGCAATCGCCATCACACTGCCCTATCCCATCAGGACAAGAGGAATATCTATGTAGGAATGCTGTTCATTGAGTACAGCTCAACATTCAACACCATAGTACCCTCCAAGCTCATCATTAAGTTTGAAGCCCTGGGGTTCTACCCCACCCTGTGCAATTTGGGTCCTGGACTTTCTGACCAGTCACCCCCAGGTGGTGAAGGTAGGTAACAACATCTCCACTTCGCTGATCCTCAACACTGGGGCCCTACAAGGGTGTGTGCTCAGCCCCCTCCTGTACCCCCTGTTCACCCATGACTGCGTGGCCATGCACGCCTCCAACTCGATCATCAAGCTGGCAGATGACACTACAGTGGTAGGCTTGATTACCAACAACGACGAGACGGCCTACAGGGAGGAGATGTCAACAAATATCAATCGTGGACTTCAGGAAACAGCAGAGGGAGCAGCTCCCATCCACATCGACGGGGCAGCAGTGGAGAAGGTGGAATGTTTTAAGTTCCTCGGCGTACACATCACGGACAAACTGAAATGGTCCACCCACACAGACAGCGTGGTGAAGAAGGTGCAACAGCGCCTCTCCAACCACAGGAGGGTGAAGAAATGTATCTTGTCACCTAAAACCCTCATAAACCTCTAAAGATGCACAATTGAGAGTATCCTGTCAGGCTGGTACTGCTACTACCTGGTTTGGCAACCGCACGTCGTATCACCGAGGGCAAACTAGCTGCCCTCCAGGAAACCTACAGCACCCGATGTCACAGGAATGCCAAAAAGATCATCAAGGACATAAACCACCCGAGCCACTGTCTGTTCACCCCGTTTACCATCCAGAAGGCGAGGTCAATATAGGTGCATCAAAGCTGGTGCTGAGAGCCTGAAAAACAGCTTCTATCTCAAGGCCATCAGACTGTTAAACAGCCATAACTAGCACAGAGAGGCTGCAGCCTACATATAGACTTGAAATCATTGGCCACTTTAATAAATGGAACACTAGTCCCTATTAATGCCACTTTAATGATGTTTACAGATCTTGGACTACCTGTCCCAGATGTATGCACTGTATTTTGTAACAGCTATTGCATTCCATCTATGCCGGTCGGTCATGGACCATCCATATATTTTTATGTAAATATTCTTAATCAATCCCTTTACTTAGATGTGTGTGTATTAGGTACTTGCTGTGGAATTGTTAGGTTACTTGTTAGACATTGCTGCACTGTCGGAATTAGAAGCATAAGCATGTGTATGTGACCAATACAATTTGATTTGACTTGATATTAATGATAGAAGTGCTGTTGTTTTACAGAACTAAAATCCTTTCATTTCTCAATTCATTCCTGGGTTCTTCACTGGTGGAAAGCAGTGTTAGAGTTCTTCAGGGATCTAACTAATGTTGAACCATGTGTTTAATCCAGGACTGCTGTCTATTCAAAGCCCTCAGCTGTTAGACATGACATCTATTGAATGTTGTAGTTTGCGGTCTGGACCAAGCTCTATACATGGGGCACTCTAGGAATTCTGGCGGTTATTGTATCAGTTTTGGGGTACACACAGACATAACCCTTGCAGAGTTTTCAAGCACCCCCCTCCCCCAGTATGTTCAGTCTCTCTCTGATTTCAAGCTGAGGCACATTAAAATGTGTTACTATTATGACTTCATCTTGGTACCACAGATGATTTAAAAGCCCCATTCAGTAGGTCAGAGCCAAGGAGCAGCGATATGGTGGTCAGGACAGAGTCAGGGAGCAGCCATATGGTGGTCAGGTCAGAGTCAGGGAGCAGCCATATGGTAGTCAGGTCAGAGTCAGGGAGCAGCGATATGGTGGTCAGGACAGAGTCAGGGAGCAGCCATATGGTGGTCAGGTCAGAGTCAGGGAGCAGCCATATGGTGGTCAGGACAGAGTCAGGGAGCAGCCATATGGTGGTCAGGTCAGAACCAGGGAGCAGCCATATGGTGGTCAGGACAGAGTCAGGGAGCAGCCATATGGTGGTCAGGACAGAGTCAGGGAGCAGCCATATGGTGGTCAGGACAGAGTCAGGGAGCAGCCATATGGTGGTCAGGACAGAGTCAGGGAGCAGCCATATGGTGGTCAGGTCAGAGCCAGGGAGCAGCCATATGGTAGTCTGCTGACTGAGGTCTACAAACAGGCCATGACTTCACTACTAATGGACTTATTGTTCTACAAAAACTACATTTCCTGATCTAAAAAGATCTCAGTTTAATTGTGTAACACAGATGTAGTTGGATCAGCTTGTTTTCATCCACCTGGTCAGATCAGCAGCTAAAGGTCAAGTGAGAAAGTTCCTTTTTTAGGAGCACAGCTGTTCTCCTCCTCTCCTCCCTGTTTACTCTGCTGTTGTGTCAACTCAATAACACCCAGAGGAGAGTGGAGACAGACAGCTGGGACAGAGGAGAGTGGAGACAGACAACTGGGACAGAGGAGAGTGGAGACAGACAGCTGGGACAGAGGAGAGTGGAGACAGACAGATGGGACAGAGGAGAGTGGAGACAGACAACTGGGACAGAGGAGAGTGGAGACAGACAGCTGGGACAGAGGAGAGTGGAGACAGACAGCTGGGACGGGGGGATTGGAGACAGACAGCTGGGACAGAGGAGAGTGGAGACAGACAGCTGGGACAGAGGAGAGTGGAGACAGACAGCTGGGCCAGAGGAGAGTGGAGACAGACAGCTGGGCCAGAGGAGAGTGGAGACAGACAGCTGGGACGGGGGGATTGGAGACAGAGAGAATGATTCACTTCTGTAGGGAGGGACGGCATGCATTTGTATTTTATTTTATGTTTTATTTCACCTTTATTTAACCAGGTAGGCAAGTTGAGAACAAGTTCTCATTTACAATTGCGACCTGGCCAAGATAAAGCAAAGCAGTTCGACAGATACAACGACACAGAGTTACACATGGAGTAAAACAAACATACAGTCAATAATACAGTATAAACAAGTCTATATACAATGTGAGCAAATTAGGTGAGAAGGGAGGTAAAGGCAAAAAAGGCCATGGTGGCAAAGTAAATACAATATAGCAAGTAAAACACTGGAATTGTAGTTTTGCAATGGAAGAATGTGCAAAGTAGAAATAAAAATAATGGGGTGCAAAGGAGCAAAATAAATAAAGAAATTAAATACAGTTGGGAAAGAGGTAGTTGTTTGGGCTAAATTATAGGTGGGCTATGTACAGATGCAGTAATCTGTAAGATGCTCTGACAGTTGGTGCTTAAAGCTAGTGAGGGAGATAAGTGTTTCCAGTTTCAGAGATTTTTGTAGTTCGTTCCAATCATTGGCAGCAGAGAACTGGAAGGAGAGGCGGCCAAAGAAATAATTGGTTTTGGGGGTGACTAGAGAGATATACCTGCTGGAGCGTGTGCTACAGGTGGGAGATGCTATGGTGAGCTGAGCGAGCTGAGATAAGGGGGGACTTTACCTAGCAGGGTCTTGTAGATGACATGGAGCCAGTGGGTTTGGCGACGAGTATGAAGCGAGGGCCAGCCAACGAGAGCGTACAAATCAAATCAAATCAAATCAAATTTTATTTGTCACATACACATGGTTAGCAGATGTTAATGCGAGTGTAGCGAAATGCTTGTGCTTCTAGTTCCGACAATGCAGTGATAACCAACAAGTAATCTAACTAACAATTCCAAAACTACTGTCTTATACACAGTGTAAGGGGATAAGGAACATGTACATAAGGATATATGAATGAGTGATGGTACAGAGCAGCATACAGTAGATGGTATCGAGTACAGTATATACATATGAGATGAGTGTGTAGACAAAGTAAACAAAGTGGCATAGTTAAAGTGGCTAGTGATACATGTGTTACATAAGGATGCAGTCGATGTTGTAGAGTACAGTATATACATATGCATATGAGATGAATAATGTAGGGTAAGTAACATTATATAAGGTAGCATTGTTTAAAGTGGCTAGTGATATATTTACATAATTTCCATCAATTCCCATTATTAAAATGGCTGGAGTTGGGTCAGTGTCAGTGTGTTGGCTGCAGCCACTCAATGTTAGTGGTGGCTATTTAACAGTCTGATGGCCTTGAGATAGAAGCTGTTTTTCAGTCTCTCGGTCCCAGCTTTGATGCACCTGTACTGACCTCGCCTTCTGGATGATAGCGGGGTGAACAGGCAGTGGTTCGGGTGGTTGATGTCCTTGATGATCTTTATGGCCTTCCTGTAACAACGGGTGGTGTAGGTGTCCTGGAGGGCAGGTAGTTTGCCCCCGGTGATGCGTTGTGCAGTCCTCACTACCCTCTGGAGAGCCTTACGGTTGAGGGCGGAGCAGTTGCCGTACCAGGCGGTGATACAGCCCGCCAGGATGCTCTCGATTGTGCATCTGTAGAAGTTTGTGAGTGCTTTTGGTGACAAGCCGAATTTTTCAGCCTCCTGAGGTTGAATAGGCGCTGCTGCGCCTTCTTCACGACGCTGTCAGTGTGAGTGGACCAATTCAGTTTGTCTGTGATGTGTATGCCGAGGAACTTAAAACTAGCTACCCTCTCCACTACTGTTCCATCGATGTGGATAGGGGGGTGTTCCCTCTGCTGTTTCCTGAAGTCCACAATCATCTCCTTAGTTTTGTTGACGTTGAGTGTGAGGTTATTTTCCTGACACCACACTCCAAGGGCCCTCACCCCCTCCCTGTAGGCCGTCTCGTCGTTGTTGGTAATCAAGCCTACCACTGTTGTGTCGTCCGCAAACTTGATGATTGAGTTGGAGGCGTGCGTGGCCACGCAGTCGTGGGTGAACAGGGAGTACAGCAGAGGGCTCAGAACGCACCCTTGTGGGGCCCCCGTGTTGAGGATCAGCGGGGAGGAGATGTTGTTGCCTACCCTCACCACCTGGGGGCGGCCCGTCAGGAAGTCCAGTACCCAGTTGCACAGGGCGGGGTCGAGACCCAGGGTCTCGAGCTTGATGACGAGCTTGGAGGGTACTATGGTGTTGAATGCCGAGCTGTAGTCGATGAACAGCATTCTCACATAGGTATTCCTCTTGTCCAGGTGGGTTAGGGCAGTGTGCAGTGTGGTTGAGATTGCATCGTCTGTGGACCTATTTGGGCGGTAAGCAAATTGGAGTGGGTCTAGGGTGTCAGGTAGGGTGGAGGTGATATGGTCCTTGACTAGTCTCTCAAAGCACTTCATGATGACGGAAGTGAGTGCTACGGGGCGGTAGTCGTTTAGCTCAGTTACCTTAGCTTTCTTGGGAACAGGAACAATGGTGGCCCTCTTGAAGCATGTGGGAACAGCAGACTGGTATAGGGATTGATTGAATATGTCCGTAAACACACCGGCCAGCTGGTCTGCGCATGCTCGGAGGGCGCGGCTGGGGATGCCGTCTGGGCCTGCAGCCTTGCGAGGGTTAACACGTTTAAATGTCTTACTCACCTCGGCTGCAGTGAAGGAGAGACTGCATGTTTCCGTTGCAGGCCGTGTCAGTGGCACTGTATTGTCCTCAAAGCGGGCAAAAAGTTATTTAGTCTGCCTGGGAGCAAGACATCCTGGTCCGTGACTGGGCTGGATTTCATCTTGTAGTCCGTGATTGACTGTAGACCCTGCCACATGCCTCTTGTGTCTGAGCCATTGAATTGAGATTCCACTTTGTCTCTGTACTGACGCTTAGCTTGTTTGATAGCCTTACGGAGGGAATAGCTGCACTGTTTGTATTCAGTCATGTTGCCAGACACCTTGCCCTGATTAAAAGCAGTGGTTCGCGCTTTCAGTTTCACGCGAATGCTGCCATCAATCCACGGTTTCTGGTTAGGGAATGTTTTTATCGTTGCTATGGGAACGACATCTTCGACGCACGTTCTAATGAACTCGCACACCGAATCAGCGTATTCGTCAATATTCCCATCTGACGCAATACGAAACATGTCCCAGTCCACGTGATGGAAGCAGTCTTGGAGTGTAGAGTCAGCTTGTTCTGACCAGCGTTGGACAGACCTCAGCGTGGGAGCCTCTTGTTTTAATTTCTGTCTGTAGGCAGGGATCAGCAAAATGGAGTCGTGGTCAGCTTTTCCGAAAGGGGGCGGGGCAGGGCCTTATATGCGTCGCGGAAGTTAGAGTAACAATGATCCAAGGTTTTACCACCCCTGGTTGCGCAATCGATATGCTGATAAAATTTAGGGAGTCTTGTTTTCAGATTGGCTTTGTTAAAATCCCCAGCTACAATGAATGCAGCCTCCGGATAAATGTTTTCCAGTTTGCAAAGAGTTAAATAAAGTTCGTTCAGAGCCATCGATGTGTCTGCTTGGGGGGGGATATATACGGCTGTGATTATAATCGAAGAGAATTCTCTTGGAAGATAATGCGGTCTACATTTGATTGTGAGGAATTCTAAATCAGGTGAACAGAAGGATTTGAGTTCCTGTATGTTTTCTTCATCACACCATGTCCCGTTAGTCATGAGGCATACGCCCCCTCCACTCTTCTTACCAGAGAGATGTTTGTTTCTGTCGGCACGATGCGTGGAGAAACCCGTTGGCTGCACCGCCCTGGATAGCGTTTTCCCAGTAAGCCATGTCTCCGTAAAGCAGAGATGGAGGTCGCAATGGTGGGTAGTATATGGGGCTTTGGATTGCACTGTGATAGACTGCATCCAATTTGTTGAGTAGGGTATTGGAGGCTATTTTGTAAATGACATCGCCAAAGTCAATGATTGGTAGGATGGTCAGTTTTACAAGGGTATGTTTGGCAGCATGAGTGAAGGATGCTTTGTTGCGAAATAGGAAGCCAATTCTAGATTTAACTTTGGATTGGAGATGTTTGATATGGGTCTGGAAGGAGAGTTTACAGTCTAACCAGACACCTAAGTATTTGTAGTTGTCCACGTATTCTAAGTCAGAGCCGTCCAGAGTAGTGATGTTGGACAGACGGGTAGGTGCATGTAGCGATCGGTTGAAGAGCATGCATTTAGTTTTACTTGTATTTAAGAGCAATTGGAGGCCACGGAAGGAGAGTTGTATGGCATTGAAGCTTGCCTGGAGGGTTGTTAACACAGTGTCCAAAGAAGGGCCGGAAGTATACAGAATGGTGTCGTCTGCGTAGAGGTGGATCAGGGACTCACCAGCAGCAAGAGTGACCTCATTGATGTATACAGAGAAGAGAGTCGGTCCAAGAATTGAACCCTGTGGCACCCCCATAGAGACTGCCAGAGGTCCAGACAGCAGACCCTATATCTCTCTCATACTAAAGACCTCACATCACTATCACACTGTGGCTCACGAGTGGTGCAGCGTTCTAAGGTACTACATCTCAGTGCTGGAGGCGTCACTACTGTCCCTGGTTTGAATCCCGGCTGAATTAAATCCGTCCGTGATTGGGAGTCCCATAGGGCGGAAAACAATTGGCGCAGCGTTGTCCGGGTTTTGGCCGTTGTAGGCCGGGGTAGGCCGGGGTAGGCCGTCATTTAACTGACTTGTTAAAAAATATATATATGGAGGTCATCCTCGAATCAACATCACTGGGACAGAATATGCTGTTTTCAACATGCAGGGAACTTCATCTATTGCGCTTTTTAACTGGAGAAAGACAGGTGACCTCTCATCCTTGAAATGGAAGAGTGAGGATTAGTTTTGCACAGAGACAGAGAAAGAGAGATCTCAGTAAGACAAAAATAATGCTGTTCCAAAAAAGGTCCATCTGCCAGGACCACAAGTATAAATTCCATCTCGACACCGTTGCCCAACAGCACACAGAAAGCGATACACACCTCGGCCTAAACATCAGTACCACAGGTAACTACATACCTCGGCCTAAACATCAGTACCACAGGTAACTACATACCTCAGCCTAAACATCAGTACCACAGGTAACTTCCCCAAAGCTGTGAACAATCTGAGAGACAAGGCAAGAAGGGCATTCTATGCCATCAAAAGGAACAGAAAATTCGACATACCAATTAGGATCTGGCTAAAAATACTTGAATCAGTTATAGAACCCATTGCCCTTTATGGTTGTGAGGTCTGGGGTCCGCTCACCAACCAAGAATTCACAAAGGGGACAAACACCAAATTGAGACTCTGCATGCAGAATTCTGCATAAATATCCTCTGTGTACAACGTAAAACACCAAATAATGAATGCAGAGCAGAATTAGGCCGGTACCCGCTAATTATAAAAATCCAGAGGTTAAATTCTACAACCACCTAAAAGGAAGTGATTCCAAACCCTTCCACAACAAAGCCATCACCTACAGAGAGATGAACCATGTAGAAGAGTCCCCTAAGCAGGCTGGTCCTGGGGCTCTGTTCACAAACACAAACACATCCCACAGAGCCCCAGGACAGCAACACAATTAGACTCAACCAAATCATGAGAAAACAGAAAGATTGAGAGAGAGCAGGGAGAGAGAGAGAGAGGGAGAGAGAGAGAGAGAGGGAGAGAGAGAGAGAGAGAGAGAGAGAGAGAGAGAGAGAGAGAGAGAGAGAGAGAGAGAGAGAGAGAGAGCAGAGAGGTGGTGACTTCATTCCCCTCTTTCACAAAACCTCCCCCTTTTCCCCTCCTCCTCCTCCTTCTCCTCCCTCTCTGTGTGTCCCTGGCTGTGTGTCAGGGTGTTTCAGCAGCATTATGCCTGCAGTGTTCCTCCTGCTCCGAACCCTCCTCTCCAGTAGACTGATAGGATCCCTGCTCCAGTTTCTCAGGAGGACTCTGTCCTCAACCTTCAGCCACGTGGGAGCCGCGCTGAGATACGTCTGGGACAGGATCAGCTCCCAGGAGTCTAAAGAAGCCACCCTGCGCTGTGTGCTGTGTCTCCTTAACATGCACAAGAAGGTGGATCAGCCAACAGCTGACTCTCACTGAGTCACTCTCTTGGCTTTCCTCTTCAGAAAGAAAGAGAGAGAGAGGACGAGAGAGAGAACAAGAGAGAAAGAGGAAGAGAAGAGAGAGAGAACAAGAACAAGAAAAAGAGTGAGAGAGAGAGAGAGAGAGAGAGAGAGAGAGAGAGAGAGAGAGAGAGGGAGATATAACAAGAGCGAGAGGAAGAGAGAGAGAACAAGAGAGAGAGGAAGAGATCAAGAGAACGAGAGAGAGAGAACGAGAGAGAGAGAGAGAGAGAGAGAGAGAGAGAGAGAGAGAGAGAGAGAGAGAGAGAGAGAGAGAGAGAGAGAGAGAGAGAGAGAGAGGGGAAGAGAGGAAGAGAGGGAGAACAAGAGAGAGAGGAAGAGATAGAGAAAGAGAGAGAGAGGAAGAGAGGGAGCTTTCTCTTGTGAGCTCTTTCTTCTCATTGCTTTCACCCCTTGTTTAGTGTGTGAGAGAGAGAGAGAGAGAGAGAGAGAGAGAGAGAGAGAGAGAGAGAGAGAGAGAGAGAGAGAACAAGAGAATAGGAGGTTTCAAAACTTGAATAGCTTTAATTTGGACTGTAGTATTTCTCTTAGCAGAGTGGAGCTGCCTGATTCAGGTGAACGAGACTGTATTTCTCTGTGTGGACCGTATAGTACCGCTGGGCTGACCATGTCAGAGAGCATCGTTAGGAAGATACAACGCTTCACCATCGGAACCAGGCTCTCCGTCTCTGGACCTGCCACCAGGTCTAAAGGTCCAAACTTCCCCCAGAGGCCGTCCTGGCAGAGCGACCAGGTCTCCCTCTACCTCAGTCAGGTGCAGGTGAGTGTGGCTGCTCCTCATCTAGCTCCCCTTGCTAACCGGACCACCCCAACATCTGTACCTGTTAAACAGCAGCAGGAGGACATATCTACCCAGGACCACCGGAACCAGAATACCATGTCTGTGTCTCCCAACTCTCACCGGAGCTCTTTCTCTCCTACCGCCCCATCCAGATCCATCAGCAAGATCACCATCTCTGGAAGCCCAGAGGACAGCTCCTGGAGGAGACAGGAGGAGGACAGCTCCTGGAGGAGACAGGAGGAGGACAGCTCCTGGAGGAGACAGAAGGAGGGCAGCTCCTGGAGGAGACAGGAGGAGTCAGACCACAGGGTGGTCATTGAGAAGGAGGACAGCTCCTGGAGGAGACAGGAGGAGTCAGACCCCAGGGTGGTCATTGAGAAGGAGGACAGCTCCTGGAGGAGACAGGAGGAGTCAGACCCCAGGGTGGTCATTGAGAAGGAGGACAGCTCCTGGAGGAGACAGGAGGAGTCAGACCCCAGGGTGGTCATTGAGAAGGAGGACAGCTCCTGGAGGAGACAGGAGGAGTCAGACCCCAGGGTGGTCATTGAGAAGGAGGACAGCTCCTGGAGGAGACAGGAGGAGTCAGACCCCAGGGTGGTCATTGAGAAGGAGGACAGCTCCTGGAGGAGACAGGAGGAGTCAGACCACAGGGTGGTCATTGAGAAGGAGGACAGCTCCTGGAGGAGACAGGAGGAGTCAGACCCCAGGGTGGTCATTGAGAAGGAGGACAGCTCCTGGAGGAGACAGGAGGAGTCAGACCACAGGGTGGTCATTGAGAAGGAGGACAGCTCCTGGAGGAGACAGGAGGAGTCAGATCACAGGGTGGTCAGTATAGGACCAGGACCGGGACGACCCCCTGTCACAGGAACTCCCGGATCAGAAAACATCAACAACAACAACAACATCAGCAGCTCCACGCAACAGCTGCCCAGAATAGTGGGAGTCAGCTGTGAGAACCAACCCAGCTCACATATTAAGGTAGGTACACAACATCAATGGTTGTTACACATTTAACATACATTTACATTACATTTAAGTCATTTAGCAGACGCTCTTATCCAGAGTGACTTACAAATTGGTGCATTCACCTTATGACATCCAGTGGAACAGTCGTGTCTAATGTGATTGTGTCATCAGATTGCAGAATTGCTTGTCTATTAGGTTTCATGAATAACCTTGAACTGATAGACACTTTATTGCCAATAGACGCGTAATAGAGAAGCCTAATCAACAGTATAATTACACATGGATATGCAGGTTCATAGGTATCAATGGCAAAATAATTCGTTTTTCATTCAAAGGTGGACTGGAATGAAAACGTTTTCTGTGGAATTTAGAGAGAAGATGGTGCCGACAGAGAGGCTTCTAGTCCTTTAGTTCCTTATGTATTATATCACAAGCATTTCACTACATCCACAATAACATCTGCTAACCATGTGACCATTAACATCTGATAACCATGTGACCAATAACATCTGATAACCATGTGACCAATAACATCTGATAACCATGTGACCAATAACATCTGATAACCATGTGACCAATAACATCTGATAACCATGTGACCAATAACATCTGCTAACCATGTGACCATTAACATCTGATAACCATGTGACCAATAACATCTGCTAACCATGTGACCATTAACATCTGATAACCATGTGACCAATAACATCTGATAACCATGTGTATGTGACCATTTACATTACATTTACATTTAAGTCATTTAGCAGACGCTCTTATCCAGAGCGACTTACAAATTGACCAATAACATCTGCTAACCATGTGACCATTAACATCTGATAACCATGTGACCATTAACACCTGCTAACCATGTGACCATTAACATCTGCTAACCATGTGACCATTAACATCTGCTAACCATGTGTATGTGACCAGTAACATCTGCTAACCATGTGACCATTAACATCTGATAACCATGTAACCATTAACATCTGCTAACCATGTGTATGTGACCAATAACATCTGATTCTATTTTATTGGGTGCTAAACACTCATTTCTTATATGAGTATAAATATCAGCTATGGAAAATGTGAACAGCAGTGCGGTGTGGTCAGTCAATTTAATAATCACACACACCGTCAGGGTGTTTAGCAAGGTGTGGTGTCAGGGTGTTTAGCAGGGTGTGGTATCAGGGTGTTTAGCAAGGTGTGGTGTCAGGGTGTTTAGCAGGGTGTGGTGTCAGGGTGTTTAGCAGGGTGTGGTGTCAGGGTGTTTAGCAGGGTGTGGTGTCAGGGTGTTTAGCAGGGTGTGGTGTCAGGGTGTTTAGCAGGGTGTGGTGTCAGGGTGTTTAGCAGGGTGTGGTGTCAGGGTGTTTAGCAAGGTGTGGTGTCAGGGTGTTTAGCAGGGTGTGGTGTCAGGATGTTTAGCAGGGTGTGGTGTCAGGGTGTTTAGCAGGGTGTGGTGTCAGGGTGTTTAGCAGGGTGTGGTGTCAGGGTGTTTAGCAGGGTGTGGTGTCAGGGTGTTTAGCAGGGTGTGGTATCAGGGTGTTTAGCAGGGTTTGGTATCAGGGTGTTTAGCAGGGTGTGGTATCAGGGTGTTTAGCAGGGTGTGGTATCAGGGTGTTTAGCAGGGTGTGGTATCAGGGTGTTTAGCAGGGTTTGGTGTCAGGGTGTTTAGCAGGGTGTGGTATCAGGGTGTTTAGCAGGGTGTGGTGTCAGGGTGTTTAGCAGGGTTTCGTGTCAGGGTGTTTAGCAGGGTGTGGTGTCAGGTAGTTTAGCAGGATGTGGTGTCAGAGAGTTTAGAAGGATGTGCTGTCAGGTAGTTTAGCAGGATGTGGTGTCAGGTGGTGTAGCAGGATGTGGTGTCAGAGAGTTTAGCAGGATGTGGTGTCAGGTGGTTTAGCAGGATGTGATGTCAGGTAGTTTAGCAGGATGTGATGTCAGGTAGTTTAGCAGGATGTGGTGTCAGGTAGTTTAGCAGGATGTGTTGTCAAGGTGTTTAGCAGGATGTGGTGTCAGGAGTTTAGCATGATGTGGTGTCAGGTAGTGTAGCAGGATGTGGTGTCAGGTAATTTAGCATGATGTCGTGTCAGGTAGTTCTGCAGGGTATGTTGTCAAGGAGTTTATCAGGGTTTGGTGTCAGGGTATTCGTGACCCCACACGTTTAACTGTGGTTAAGCTACATGTTTTGGAGAATGAGCATGATACTTACAAGGTGCTTTATCTACTTATAATATTATTCAATGATGAACACCAAGTGACCTCCTCTTCATGATGGATTAAGTAGATTGTGGTTGATAGTTAAAGCCTTTCTCTCAGTCTCAGCAACTTCAATTATGCAAATTCACAGTTACAAACATCCTACATCACGTGTCCTACATGTCTCTAATTGATAATAGGCTTTCGCTATTATTCGGTTATATTGTTTTCTGTCAATATGCAAATAAATGAAGGTTAATCAATTTCACACTTTGTATAAAGAGGGTTTTTCCCCCTTTTTAATTGTGGTTCCCTGAAATAATCCCGACTCTGGGTTATCCTCTGGGGTCCAAGCCAACATCAACAGTCAAACACTAATTATAGGATCTCATCTTTGAATGAAAGATTCAACTCTGTGTTGTATTCAGTTCAGCATTGTTCATTTAATGTACTATAATGAAGCAGTAAGGCCCGGGGGGGGGGGTATATGGCCAATATACCACGGCTAAGGGCTGTTCTTAACCGCAACGCAATGCGGACTGCCTGGATACTGCCCCTTATCTGTGGTATATTGGCCATGTATCACAAACCACCGAGGTGCCTTGTAGCTATTATATACTGGTTACCCAGGAAATGAGTACTGTAAACAGGTACATGTTTCTCATACCCGTGGTATATGGTCTAATATACCATGGCTTTCAGACAATAAGCATTCAGGGCTCGAACCACCCGGTTTATAATATGATTCATATCACTGAAACAAGGATGAGCTCATCAGACTCCATTATGCAACATGACAAAGACACTGTTCAGTCTCTGCTCTTTCCACAGATATACTGTAGCCCACAGCGAGATGACTTCATGAGTACAGCTGTCTAGCCTGACACAGTCAGCTCATTATGTATGAGTCATGTGCTGTAATTATGCTGTGATTATGACGTGATTAAGGACTCCCCAGATGCTGTCGAGACAGATAAAGGTTTTTCATTTATAGTTTAATCCAAATTAGAATGAAGAATCCCATCTAATTGGAGACTATTAATTATGTGGTTAAGAACTTTCTGGATGTTGTGGAGACAGATAGACTTTATTCCTTGACAGTTTGAGTCATAATATCATATCTAATTAAAGCTAATGTGGAGCGCCAGCAGGTAGCCTAGTGGTTAGAGTGTAGGGTCGGCAGGTAGCCTAGTGGTTAGAGTGTAGGGTCGGCAGGTAGCCTAGTGGTTAGAGTGTAGGGTCGGCAGGTAGCCTAGTGGTTAGAGTGTAGGGGTGGCAGGTGGTCTAGTGGTTAGAGTGTAGGGGTGGCAGGGTAGCCTAGTGGTTAGAGTGTAGGGTCGGCAGGTAGCCTAGTGCTTAGAGTGTAGGGTCGGCAGGTAGCCTAGTGGTTAGAGTGTAGGGTTGGCAGGTAGCCTAGCGGTTAGAGAGTAGGGTCAGCAGGTAGCCTAGCGGTTAGAGAGTAGGGTCGGCAGGTAGCCTAGTGGTTAGAGTGTAGGGTCGGCAGGTAGCCTGTAGAGTGTAGGGTCGGCAGGTAGCCTAGTGGTTCGAGTGTAGGGTTGGCAGGTAGCCTAGTGCTTAGAGTGTAGGGTCGGCAGGTAGCCTAGTGGTTAGAGTGTAGGGTTGGCAGGTAGCCTAGTGGTTAGAGTGTAGGGTCGGCAGGTAGCCTAGTGGTTAGAGTGTAGGGTCGGCAGGTAGCCTAGTGGTTAGAGTGTAGGGTCAGCAGGTAGCCTAGCGGTTAGAGTGTAGGGTCGGCAGGTAGCCTAGTGGTTAGAGTGTAGGGTCGGCAGGTAGCCTGTAGAGTGTAGGGTCGGCAGGTAGCCTAGTGGTTAGAGTGTAGGGTTGGCAGGTAGCCTAGTGGTTAGAGTGTAGGGTCGGCAGGTAGCCAAGTGGTTAGAGTGTAGGGTTGGCAGGTAGCCTAGCGGTTAGAGAGTAGGGTCGGCAGGTAGCCTAGTGGTTAGAGTGTAGGGTCAGCAGGTAGCCTAGCGGTTAGAGTGTAGGGTCGGCAGGTAGCCTAGTGGTTAGAGTGTAGGGTCGGCAGGTAGCCTGTAGAGTGTAGGGTCGGCAGGTAGCCTAGTGGTTAGAGTGTAGGGTTGGCAGGTAGCCTAGTGGTTAGAGTGTAGGGTCGGCAGGTAGCCAAGTGGTTAGAGTGTAGGGTTGGCAGGTAGCCTAGCGGTTAGAGAGTAGGGTCAGCAGGTAGCCTAGCGGTTAGAGAGTAGGGTCGGCAGGTAGCCTAGTGGTTAGAGTGTAGGGTCAGCAGGTAGCCTAGCGGTTAGAGTGTAGGGTCGGCAGGTAGCCTAGTGGTTAGAGTGTAGGGTCAGCAGGTAGCCTAGCGGTTAGAGTGTAGGGTCGGCAGGTAGCCTAGTGGTTAGAGTGTAGGGTCGGCAGGTAGCCTGTAGAGTGTAGGGTCGGCAGGTAGCCTAGCGGTTAGAGTGTAGGGTTGGCAGGTAGCCTAGTGCTTAGAGTGTAGGGTCGGCAGGTAGCCTAGCGGTTAGAGAGTAGGGTCGGCAGGTAGCCTGTAGAGTGTAGGGTCGGCAGGTAGCCTAGTGGTTAGAGTGTAGGGTTGGCAGGTAGCCTAGTGGTTAGAGTGTAGGGTCGGCAGGTAGCCAAGTGGTTAGAGTGTAGGGTCGGCAGGTAGCCTAGTGGTTAGAGTGTAGGGTCAGCAGGTAGCCTAGCGGTTAGAGTGTAGGGTCGGCAGGTAGCCTAGTGGTTAGAGTGTAGGGTCAGCAGGTAGCCTAGCGGTTAGAGCAGGTGTAGTTAGGTCGGCAGGTAGCCTAGTGGTTAGAGTGTAGGGTCAGCAGGTAGCCTGTAGAGTGTAGGGTCGGCAGGTAGCCTAGTGGTTAGAGTGTAGGGTTGGCAGGTAGCCTAGTGCTTAGAGTGTAGGGTCGGCAGGTAGCCTAGCGGTTAGAGAGTAGGGTCGGCAGGAAGCCTAGTGGTTAGAGTGTAGGGTCGGCAGGTAGCCTGTAGAGTGTAGGGTCGGCAGGTAGCCTAGTGGTTAGAGTGTAGGGTTGGCAGGTAGCCTAGTGCTTAGAGTGTAGTGTCGGCAGGTAGCCTAGTGGTTAGAGTGTAGGGACGGCTGGTAGCCTAGTGGTTAGAGTGTAGTGTCGGCAGGTAGCCTAGTGGTTAGTGTAGGGGCGGCAGGTAGCCTAGTGGTTAGAGTGTAGGGGTGGCAGGTAGCCTAGTGCTTAGAGTGTAGGGGCGGCAGGTAGCCTAGTGGTTAGAGTGTAGGGTCGGCAGGTAGCCTAGTGGTTAGAGTGAAGGGTCGGCAGGTAGCCTAGTGGTTAGAGTGTAGGGCCGGCAGGTAGCCTAGTGGTTAGAGTGTAGGGTCGGCAGGTAGCCTAGTGGTTAGAGTGTAGGGTCGGCAGGTAGCCTAGTGGTTAGAGTGTAGGGTCAGCAGGTAGCCTAGCGGTTAGAGTGTAGGGTCGGCAGGTAGCCTAGTGGTTAGAGTGTAGGATCGGCAGGTAGCCTGTAGAGTGTAGGGTCGGCAGGTAGCCTAGTGGTTAGAGTGTAGGGTCGGCAGGTAGCCTGTAGAGTGTAGGGTCGGCAGGTAGCCTAGTGGTTAGAGTGTAGGGTTGGCAGGTAGCCTAGTGGTTAGAGTGTAGGGTCGGCAGGTAGCCTAGTGGTTAGAGTGTAGGGTTGGCAGGTAGCCTAGCGGTTAGAGAGTAGGGTCGGCAGGTAGCCTAGTGGTTAGAGTGTAGGGTCGGCAGGTAGCCTAGTGGTTAGAGTGTAGGGTCAGCAGGTAGCCTAGCGGTTAGAGTGTAGGGTCGGCAGGTAGCCTAGTGGTTAGAGTGTAGGGTCAGCAGGTAGCCTAGCGGTTAGAGTGTAGGGTCGGCAGGTAGCCTAGTGGTTAGAGTGTAGGGTCGGCAGGTAGCCTGTAGAGTGTAGGGTCGGCAGGTAGCCTAGTGGTTAGAGTGTAGGGTTGGCAGGTAGCCTAGTGCTTAGAGTGTAGGGTCGGCAGGTAGCCTAGCGGTTAGAGAGTAGGGTCGGCAGGAAGCCTAGTGGTTAGAGTGTAGGGTCGGCAGGTAGCCTGTAGAGTGTAGGGTCGGCAGGTAGCCTAGTGGTTAGAGTGTAGGGTTGGCAGGTAGCCTAGTGCTTAGAGTGTAGTGTCGGCAGGTAGCCTAGTGGTTAGAGTGTAGGGACGGCTGGTAGCCTAGTGGTTAGAGTGTAGTGTCGGCAGGTAGCCTAGTGGTTAGTGTAGGGGCGGCAGGTAGCCTAGTGGTTAGAGTGTAGGGGTGGCAGGTAGCCTAGTGCTTAGAGTGTAGGGGCGGCAGGTAGCCTAGTGGTTAGAGTGTAGGGTCGGCAGGTAGCCTAGTGGTTAGAGTGTAGGGTCGGCAGGTAGCCTAGTGGTTAGAGTGTAGGGCCGGCAGGTAGCCTAGTGGTTAGAGTGTAGGGTCGGCAGGTAGCCTAGTGGTTAGAGTGTAGGGTCGGCAGGTAGCCTAGTGGTTAGAGTGTAGGGTCAGCAGGTAGCCTAGCGGTTAGAGTGTAGGGTCGGCAGGTAGCCTAGTGGTTAGAGTGTAGGATCGGCAGGTAGCCTGTAGAGTGTAGGGTCGGCAGGTAGCCTAGTGGTTAGAGTGTAGGGTCGGCAGGTAGCCTGTAGAGTGTAGGGTCGGCAGGTAGCCTAGTGGTTAGAGTGTAGGGTTGGCAGGTAGCCTAGTGGTTAGAGTGTAGGGTCGGCAGGTAGCCTAGTGGTTAGAGTGTAGGGTTGGCAGGTAGCCTAGCGGTTAGAGAGTAGGGTCAGCAGGTAGCCTAGCGGTTAGAGAGTAGGGTCGGCAGGTAGCCTAGTGGTTAGAGTGTAGGGTCGGCAGGTAGCCTAGTGGTTAGAGTGTAGGGTTGGCAGGTAGCCTAGCAGTTAGAGAGTAGGGTCAGCAGGTAGCCTAGCGGTTAGAGAGTAGGGTCGGCAGGTAGCCTAGTGGTTAGAGTGTAGGGTCGGCAGGTAGCCTAGTGGTTAGAGTGTAGGGTCAGCAGGTAGCCTAGCGGTTAGAGTGTAGGATCGGCAGGTAGCCTAGTGGTTAGAGTGTAGGGTCGGCAGGTAGCCTGTAGAGTGTAGGGTCGGCAGGTAGCCTAGTGGTTAGAGTGTAGGGTTGGCAGGTAGCCTAGAGGTTAGAGTGTAGGGTCGGCAGGTAGCCTAGTGGTTAGAGTGTAGGGTTGGCAGGTAGCCTAGCGGTTAGAGAGTAGGGTCAGCAGGTAGCCTAGCGGTTAGAGAGTAGGGTCGGCAGGTAGCCTAGTGGTTAGAGTGTAGGGTCAGCAGGTAGCCTAGCGGTTAGAGTGTAGGGTCGGCAGGTAGTCTAGTGGTTAGAGTGTAGGGTCAGCAGGTAGCCTAGCGGTTAGACTGTAGGGTCGGCAGGTAGCCTAGTGGTTAGAGTGTAGGGTCGACAGGTAGCCTGTAGAGTGTAGGGTCGGCAGGTAGCCTAGTGGTTAGAGTGTAGGGTTGGCAGGTAGCCTAGTGCTTAGAGTGTAGTGTTGGGTGATTAAGCAAGAGGTTGCTGGTTCAAATCCCCAAGCTTATTAAGTGACAAGTCTCTCCATATGCCCTTGAGCAAGATACTTAACCCGAATTGTTTCTGGATAAGAGTGTCTGATAAATGATTTGAACCCTGAGGTAATACCATCTTCACTATTATAAAAGTTTTTATGGTAATGTTTCAATGCTGTAGGTATTTTACCCCATCTATATTAAACTATGGTGAATCTCTGTACATAACACCATCTATATTAAACTATGGTGAATCTCTACGTAACACCATCTATATTAAACTATGGTGAATCTCTACGTAACACCATCTATATTAAACTATGGTGAATCTCTACGTAACACCATCTATATTAAACTATGGTGAATCTCTACGTAACACCATCTATATTAAACTATGGTGAATCTCTACGTAACACCATCTATATTAAACTATGGTGAATCTCTGTATGGTAACACCATCTATATTAAACTATGGTGAATGTCTACGTAACACCATCTATATTAAACTATGGTGAATCTCTACATAACACCATCTATATTAAACTATGATGAATCTCTCTACGTAACACCATCTATATTAAACTATGGTGGATCTCTACGTAACACCATCTATATTAAACTATGGTGAATCTCTACGTAACACCATCTATATTAAACTATGGTGAATCTCTACGTAACACCATCTATATTAAACTATGGTGAATCTCTACGTAACACCATCTATATTAAACTATGGTGAATCTCTACGTAACACCATCTATATTAAACTATGGTGAATCTCTACGTAACACCATCTATATTAAACTATGGTGAATCTCTACATAACACCATCTATATTAAACTATGGTGAATCTCTACGTAACACCATCTATATTAAACTATGGTGAATCTCTGTATGGTAACACCATCTATATTAAACTATGGTGAATCTCTACGTAACACCATCTATATTAAACTATGGTGAATCTCTACGTAACACCATCTATATTAAACTATGGTGAATCTCTACGTAACACCATCTATATTAAACTATGGTGAATCTCTACGTAACACCATCTATATTAAACTATGGTGAATCTCTACGTAACACCATCTATATTAAACTATGGTGAATCTCTGTATGGTAACACCATCTATATTAAACTATGGTGAATCTCTACGTAACACCATGTATATTAAACTATGGTGAATCTCTACGTAACACCATCTATATTAAACTATGGTGAATCTCTACGTAACACCATCTATATTAAACTATGGTGAATCTCTGTATGGTAACACCATCTATATTAAACTATGGTGAATCTCTACGTAACACCATCTATATTAAACTATGGTGAATCTCTACGTAACACCATCTATATTAAACTATGGTGAATCTCTACGTAACACCATCTATATTAAACTATGGTGAATCTCTACGTAACACCATCTATATTAAACTATGGTGAATCTCTACGTAACACCATCTATATTAAACTATGGTGAATCTCTACGTAACACCATCTATATTAAACTATGGTGAATCTCTACGTAACACCATCTATATTAAACTATGGTGAATCTCTACATAACACCATCTATATTAAACTATGGTGAATCGCTGTATGGTAACACCATCTATATTAAACTATGGTGAATCTCTACGTAACACCATCTATATTAAACTATGGTGAATCTCTACGTAACACCATCTATATTAAACTATGGTGAATCTCTACGTAACACCATCTATATTAAACTATGGTGAATCTCTACGTAACACCATCTATATTAAACTATGGTGAATCTCTACGTAACACCATCTATATTAAACTATGGTGAATCTCTACATAACACCATCTATATTAAACTATGGTGAATCTCTACGTAACACCATCTATATTAAACTATGGTGAATCTCTACGTAACACCATCTATATTAAACTATGGTGAATCTCTGTATGGTAATGGTTCAATGCTGTATGTAGTGGTATAAATTATTTAAGTAAAAATACTTGAAAGTACATTTGGATTTATATTGTTGTAAACTTGTACTTTAACAACACTCCATTCCTCAAGAAAATTATGTACTTTTACTCCATACATTTTACCTGACACCCAAAAGTATATTTTGAATGGTCAGGCAGGACAGCAATATGTTCACACACCTATCAACATAATGCACTGTCATCCCTACTGCCTCTATCAATATAACATGTTGTCATCCCTACTGCCTCTATCAATATAACATGTTGTCATCCCTACCACCTCTATCAATATAACATGTTGTCATCCCTACCACCTCTATCAATATAACATGTTGTCATCCCTACCACCTCTATCAATATAACATGTTGTCATCCCTACCACCTCTATCAATATAACATGTTGTCATCCCTACCACCTCTATCAATATAACATGTTGTCCCTACTGCCTCTATCAATATAACATGTTGTCATCCCTACCACCTCTATCAATATAACATGTTGTCATCCCTACCACCTCTATCAATATAACATGTTGTCATCCCTACCACCTCTATCAATATAACATGTTGTCATCCCTACCACCTCTATCAATATAACATGTTGTCATCCCTACCACCTCTATCAATATAACATGTTGTCATCCCTACCACCTCTATCAATATAACATGTTGTCATCCCTACCACCTCTATCAATATAACATGTTGTCATCCCTACCACCTCTATCAATATAACATGTTGTCATCCCTACCACCTCTATCAATATAACATGTTGTCATCCCTACCACCTCTATCAATATAACATGTTGTCATCCCTACCACCTCTATCAACATAATGCACTGTCATCTCTACTGCCTCTATCAATATAACATGTTGTCATCCCTACCACCTCTATCAATATAACATGTTGTCATCCCTACCACCTCTATCAATATAACATGTTGTCATCCCTACCACCTCTATCAATATAACATGTTGTCATCCCTACCACCTCTATCAATATAACATGTTGTCATCCCTACCACCTCTATCAATATAACATGTTGTCATCCCTACCACCTCTATCAATATAACATGTTGTCATCCCTACCACCTCTATCAATATAACATGTTGTCATCCCTACCACCTCTATCAATATAACATGTTGTCATCCCTACCACCTCTATCAACATAATGCACTGTCATCTCTACTGCCTCTATCAATATAACATGTTGTCATCCCTACCACCTCTATCAATATAACATGTTGTCATCCCTACCACCTCTATCAATATAACATGTTGTCATCCCTACCACCTCTATCAATATAACATGTTGTCATCCCTACCACCTCTATCAATATAACATGTTGTCATCCCTACCACCTCTATCAATATAACACGTTGTCATCCCTACCACCTTTATCAATATAACACGTTGTCATCCCTACCACCTCTATCAATATAACATGTTGTCCCTACCACCTCTATCAATATAACACGTTGTACCTACCACCTCTATCAATATAACATGTTGTCATCCCTACCACCTCTATCAATATAACACGTTGTCATCCCTACCACCTCTATCAATATAACATGTTGTCATCCCTACCACCTCTATCAATATAACACCATCTATATTAAACTATGGTGAATCTCTATCAACATAATGCACTGTCATCCCTACTGCCTCTATCAATATAACATGTTGTCATCCCGAACGCCTCTATCAATATAACATGTTGTCATCCCTACCACCTCTATCAATATAACATGTTGTCATCCCTACCACCTCTATCAATATAACATGTTGTCATCCCTACCACCTCTATCAATATAACATGTTGTCATCCCTACCACCTCTATCAATATAACATGTTGTCATCCCTACCACCTCTATCAATATAACATGTTGTCATCCCTACCACCTCTATCAATATAACATGTTGTCATCCCTACCACCTCTATCAATATAACATGTTGTCATCCCTACCACCTCTATCAATATAACATGTTGTCATCCCTACCACCTCTATCAATATAACACGTTGTCATCCCTACCACCTCTATCAATATAACATGTTGTCATCCCTACCACCTCTATCAATATAACACGTTGTCATCCCTACCACCTCTATCAATATAACATGTTGTCCCTACCACCTCTATCAATATAACACGTTGTCATCCCTACCACCTCTATCAATATAACATGTTGTCATCCCTACCACCTCTATCAATATAACATGTTGTCATCCCTACCACCTCTATCAATATAACATGTTGTCATCCCTACCACCTCTATCAATATAACACGTTGTCATCCCTACCACCTCTATCAATATAACATGTTGTCATCCCTACCACCTCTATCAATATAACATGTTGTCATCCCTACCACCTCTATCAATATAACATGTTGTCATCCCTACCACCTCTATCAATATAACATGTTGTCATCCCTACCACCTCTATCAATATAACATGTTGTCATCCCTACCACCTCTATCAATATAACACGTTGTCATCCCTACCACCTCTATCAATATAACATGTCATCCCTACCACCTCTATCAATATAACATGTTGTCATCCCTACCACCTCTATCAATAGAACACGTTGTCATCCCTACCACCTCTATCAATATAACATGTTGTCATCCCTACCACCTCTATCAATATAACATGTTGTCATCCCTGGGACCAGGCTAGTAGAACATGGTTGTTGGTAGAGAACAGATCTGGGACCAGGCTAGTAGAACATGGTTGTTGATAGAGAACAGATCTGGGACCAGGCTAGTAGAACATGGTTGTTGGTAGAGAACAGATCTGGGACCAGGCTAGTAGAACGTGGTTGTTGGTAGAGAACAGATCTGGGAACAGGCTAGTAGAACATGGTTGTTGATAGAGAACAGATCTGGGACCAGGCTAGTAGAACATGGTTGTTGGTAGAGAACAGATCTGGGAACAGGCTAGTAGAACATGGTTGTTGGTGGACAACAGATCTGGGACCAGGCTAGTAGAACATGGTTGTTGGTAGAGAACAGATCTGGGACCAGGCTAGTAGAACATGGTTGTTGGTAGAGAACAGATCTGGGAACAAGCTTGTAGAACATGGTTGTTGGTAGAGAACAGATCTGGGACCAGGCTAGTAGAACATGGTTGTTGGTAGAGAACAGATCTGGGACCAGGCTAGTAAAACATGGTTGTTGATAGAGAACAGATCTGGGACCAGGCTAGTAGAACGTGGTTGTTGGTAGAGAACAGATCTGGGACCAGGCTAGTAGAACATGGTTGTTGGTAGAGAACAGATCTGGGACCAGGCTAGTAGAACGTGGTTGTTGATAGAGAACAGATCTGGGAACAAGCTAGTAGAACATGGTTGTTGATGGTGAAGTTACATCATTAGGTGTTAGAGTATTTAATCCAGTGTTCATCTCCACAGTTGTTGCTGAGACCAGAGTCCAGTCAGTGCTGAGCAGCAGTGTCTCAACAACACTCAGGTCCAGGACAGATCATATTTCCATGCAACAGGTCTAACTCAGACTGTAATACTGGGTTTGACCAGTAGACCTATGGATGTTTATTCGTTCTTCATTAATATGCCACATTCACCATTCTGATATGTGAAGTGAAACTGGCTGGTTACAACTGGTTAGGATCTTATTGAAAATGGCCCAAAATAGTGTGTAGCGCTTTCTCTTGTCACGCTCCATTCCCACAGTGGCTCAGTGGTTCAGTCCAACCATACATGGTAATAGGCCTGGGGAAAAGGAGGAAGGGAAGTCATGGGGTCACGTCTTAGGGAGTTACACAGAGGGCACGTCCCAAATGGAACCCTATTCTCCTTCAGTCAAAAGTGCTGCGCTGTATATATAGAATATTGTTCCATTTTACCAGGGAAACAGCTGGTGAAATCTTTATTGAGCTGTGGGGTTAGTGGGACACAACCAGGGAAACATCTGGTGAAGTCTTTATTGAGCTGTGGGGTTAGTGGGACACAACCAGGGAAGCAGCTGGTGAAGTCTTTATTGAGCTGTGGGGTTAGTTGGACACAACCAGGGAAGCAGCTGGTGAAGTCTTTATTGAGCTGTGGGGTTAGTTGGACACAACCAGGGAAACGGCTGGTGAAGTCTTTATTGAGCTGTGGGGTTAGTGGGACACAACCAGGGAAACGGCTGGTGAAATCTTTATTGAGCTGTGGGGTTAATGGGACACAACCAGGGAAACATCTGGTGAAGTCTTTATTGAGCTGTGGGGTTAGTGGGACACAACCAGGGAAACAGCTGGTGAAGTCTTTATTCAGCTGTGGGGTAAGTTGGACACAACCAGGGAAACGGCTGGTGAAGTCTTTATTGAGCTGTGGGTTTAGTGGGACACAACCAGGGAAACGGCTGTTGAAATCTTTATTGAGCTGTGGGGTTAGTGGGACACAACCAGGGAAACGGCTGGTGAAATCTTTATTGAGCTGTGGGGTTAATGGGACACAACCAGGGAAACAGCTGTTGAAGTCTTTATTGAGCTGTGGGGTTAGTGGGACACAACCAGGGAAACGGCTGGTGAAGTCTTTATTGAGCTGTGGGGTTAGTGGGACACAACCAGGGAAACGGCTGGTGAAGTCTTTATTGAGCTGTGGGGTTAGTTGGACACAACCAGGGAAACATCTGGTGAAGTCTTTATTGAGCTGTGGGGTTAGTGGGACACAACCAGGGAAACGGCTGGTAAAATCTTTATTGAGCTGTGGGGTTAGTGGGACACAACCAGGGAAACAGCTGGTGAAGTCTTTATTCAGCTGTGGGGTAAGTTGGACACAACCAGGGAAACGGCTGGTGAAGTCTTTATTGAGCTGTGGGGTTAATGGGACACAACCAGGGAAACAGCTGTTGAAGTCTTTATTGAGCTGTGGGGTTAGTGGGACACAACCAGGGAAGCAGCTGGTGAAGTCTTTATTGAGCTGTGGGGTTAGTTGGACACAACCAGGGAAACGGCTGGTGAAGTCATTATTGAGCTGTGGGGTTAGTGAGACACAACCAAGGAAACGGCTGGTGAAATCTTTATTGAGCTGTGGGGTTAATGGGACACAAACAGGGAAACAGCTGGTGAAGTCTTTATTCAGCTGTGGGGTAAGTTGGACACAACCAGGGAAACGGCTGGTGAAGTCTTTATTGAGCTGTGGGGTTAGTAGGACACAACCAAGGAAACGGCTGTTGAAATCTTTATTGAGCTGTGGGGTTAGTGGGACACAACAAGGAAACAGCTGGTGAAATCTTTATTGACCTGTGGGGTTAATGTGGTTTACAATTCTTGTCATCGCCTCTGTGGTAAGACCACCTCGGTAGGAAGGATTTTTAACTACCGTAGTTACATAAAATATAATAATTATTTGTATTTCGGGCTAAAACGGATATGAATTGGTGTACTGTACTCTGCCCCGCCTTGAGTGATTAACCTCTATGAGTGATCCTGCTATACAGAGCTACACACAGAGATCTGGAAAACAAGATCAGGGAAGACGTCAGCGAAGAACCAAACACAGAAAGGGGGATAGGATAGGTGTTTTCTGTCTGACACTAGCAGAACAGACATCTAAAGATCTTCATTTCCCAGGATGGGTTGCATCTGCATGGATGAACTCTTAAACTGGGTTAAATCAAGGTTAATCTATTCATCTTGTTGCACCAAATTTTAAACATAGTTTTAAATTAATCCTAGTTAAACTGAAATCTTTACTCCAATGTAAACTTGGTTTTCACTTTAAACCTAGATACATTTAAGGCTGTTGCTAAATAGTAATGAAAAAGTAATATCAACTGAGATTGAAGATTAATTCTAAACTGCCACTTGATGTGGTTGAACTGATAAAATGACAGGATATCTACTGTGGAGAGATCAGAACAACAGAGAGGAGACAGGTTGAATCCTGAGTTTCATGATAATTATGAGTTTTCAATGAGATACCACTTCTCCAAGGACTCTGTAATGCAACTGAAAAGAAAGGTTGGACCAACCATGAAGTATGGGAGTGATAGGATCGATGCTGTACCCCCACTACTTCAGCTCCTGGTGGCCCTACAGTTCTATGTAACTGGATGTTGCCAGATGGTGGACAGGGACCTTTTTGGCCTCCCCAAGTCAACCGTCTGCCGGATTGTTGTGGTCAGAGTGTCCAGTTTGGCCTCCACAAGTCAACCGTCTGCATGATTGTTGTGTTCAGAGTGTCCAGTTTGGCCTCAACAAGTCAACCGTCTGCAGGATTGTGGTCAGAGTGTCCAGTTTGGCCTCAACAAGTCAACCGTCTGCAGGATTGTTGTGGTCAGAGTGTCCAGTTTGGCCTCAACAAGTCAACCGTCTGCCGGATTGTTGTGGTCAGAGTGTCCAGTTTGGCCTCAACAAGTCAACCGTCTGCCGGATTGTTGTGGTCAGAGTGTCCAGTTTGGCCTCAACAAGTCAACCGTCTGCAGGATTGTGGTCAGAGTGCCCAGTTTGGCCTCCACAAGTCAACCGTCTGCAGGATTGTGGTCAGAGTGCCCAGTTTGGCCTCCACAAGTCAACCGTCTGCAGGATTGTGGTCAGAGTGCCCAGTTTGGCCTCCACAAGTCAACCGTCTGCAGGATTGTGGTCAGAGTGTCCAGTTTGGCCTCAACAAGTCAACCGTCTGCAGGATTGTGGTCAGAGTGCCCAGTTTGGCCTCCACAAGTCAACCGTCTGCAGGATTGTGGCCAGAGTGTCCAGTTTGGCCTCCACAAGTCAACCGTCTGCAGGATTGTGGTCAGAGTGCCCAGTTTGGCCTCCACAAGTCAACCGTCTGCAGGATTGTGGTCAGAGTGCCCAGTTTGGCCTCCACAAGTCAACCGTCTGCAGAATTGTGGCCAGAGTGTCCAGTTTGGCCTCGACAAGTCAACCTGGAGGATTGTAGTCAAAGATGGCTCCAAGATGGCATAGCAGTCAGACGTCTTTGTATATATTTTTTCGTTGCCTATCTTTTATATATTTTTAAACCTCAACATCAAAATACTCTCCTGCAACCCGTCTCACCCAATGTGGTGTGGATCTGTCTCTTCTAAATTATGCTTATCCACCTCCGAACCGGTATTCCCCAACAGCTAACTGGCTAACTAGCTAGTAGTCAGCTAAACGCTGCTAGCGGTCATCAGCTAACCTTTAGCTTGGAAAGCTCTCGCTAGTTTGTACAATGCAATTCAAACCAGAGCATACCGGACCTATTTCTCTCCATATCCCCAGATTCCTATCGCAAGCTCTGAACCTTTTCACCTGGACCATCACAGCTAGCTAGCTGCTATCCGAGTGACTATTCCTGGTTTAACGTCACGTCCCTGTCCCGAAGCTAGCACCAATTAGCCTGGAGCTAGACCATGCTAGGCCCATATCCCGGATAGCAGAAGAAGCCCAACAGCAACTCCTGGGCTATAACACCCTTTTTGAGAACTGGCCCAGACCCCCACCTACTGCCGGTATATGGCACAAAACCCTGCCGAGCCTTCACGACTGGACTACCGACGAAATCTGCTCGAGGGGGTACTCAAACTAGCTCCGTGGCACTTCTAGCCATGGCCCGCTAACGTTAGATGTCTAGAGAACACCGGACTGTTAGCTTAAGAGGCCCATTGGACAAAATTCTTCAGCCACTCTACCTGTTTTGCCAAATGGCTGGGTTTACCCCAAGGAGCCCTGCTGATCCGTCTGCCGACATATTCAGCACAAGGGGGCCACAACGGACTTTCTTCCGTCGCAACATCCTTCTAAGGCCCTTCTGCTAGCTGCTAGCCCCGGGCCTCTAACTGCCTGAAGCCACTCATTGGACTCCCATGATTACTCGGCTACGCACGCCTCTCCCTAACGTCAATATGCCTTGTCCATTGCTGTTTTGCTTAGTATTTATTGCCTTATTTCACTGTAGAGCCTCTAGCCCTGCTCAATACACCTTAGTGAACACTTCAATTCCACCTCCAACACATTTGATGGCATCACCTGTTTTAAATGATATCCCTAGAGAAAATATATCGCTCATCATTACTCAATGCCTAGGTTTCACTCCACTGTATTCACATCCTACCATACCTTTGTCTGTACATTATGCCTTGAATCTATTCTACCGCACCCAGAAACCTGCTACTTTTACTCTCTCTTTTGAACGAACTAGGCGACCAGTCCTTTTAAACTTTAGCCGTACCCTTATCCTATTCCTCCTCTGTTCCTCTGGTGATGTAGAGGTTAATCCAGACCCTGCAGTGCCTAGCTCCACTCCCACTCCCCAGGCACTCTCATTTGTTGACTTCTGTAACCGTAAAAGCCTTGGTTTCATGCATGTTAACATTGGAAGCCTCCTTCCTAAGCTTGTTTTATTCACTGCCCTAGCACACTCTGCCAAACCGGATGTCCTAGCCGTGTCTGAATCCTGGCTCAGGAAGACTACCATTTAACATTTTCCGACAAGATAGAACTGCCAAAGGGGGCGGAGTTGAAATCTACTGCAGAGATAGCCTGCAGAGTTCTGTCTTACTATCCAGGTCTGTACCCAAACAATTCAAACTTCTACTTTTAAAAATACACCTTTCCAGAAACAAGTCACTCACTGTTGCCGCTTGTTACTACAGTCCTCCCTCTGCCCCCAGCTGTGCTCTGGACACCATATGTGAACTGATTGCCCCCCATCTATCTTCAGAGCTCGTGCTGCAATGTGACCTAAACTGGAACATGCTTAACACCCCGGACATCCAACAATCTAAGCTTGATGCCTTCAATCTCACACAAATTATCAATGAAACCACCAGGTACACCTCAAATCTGTAAACACGGGCACCCTCATAGATGTCATCCTAACCAACTTGCCCTCCAAATACACGTCTGCTGTTTTCAACCAAGATCTCAGCGGTCACTGCCTCGTCGCTTGCATCCGTAATGGGTTCGCGGTCAAACGACTACCCCTCATCACTGTCAAACGCTCCCTAGAACACTTCAGCGAGCAGGCCTTTCTAATCGACCTGGTAGGATATCCTGGAAGGATATTGACCTCATCCCATCAGTAGAGAAAGCCTGGTCAATCTTTAAAAGTTCCTTCCTCACCATCCTAAATAAGCATGCCTCTTTCAAAAAATGTAGAGCCAGGAACGGATATAGCCCTTGGTTCTCTCCAGGCCTGACTGCCCTTGACCAGCACAAAACCATCCTGTGGCATTCTGCATTAGCATCGAATAGCCCCCGTGATACGCAACTTTTCAGGGAAGTTAGGAACCAGTATACACAGGCAGTTAGGAAAGCTAAGGCTAGCTTTTTCAAGCAGAAATTTGCATCCTGTAGCACAAACTCAAAAATGTTCAGGCACACTGTAAACTCCATGAAGAATAAGAGCACCTCCTCCCAGCTGCCCACTGCACTGAGACCAGGAAACACTGTCACCACCTGCTCGCCCGCCCGTCCAGGATCACTACTCTGGACGGCTCTGACTTAGAATATGTGGATAACTAAAACATTCCTAGGCATCTGGTTAGACTGCAAAATCTCCTTCCAGACTCACATTAAAACCTCTTAGAGCTCCCCCCTACTTTGTGCAATTTCCACCTGAAGACATACCCAAATCTAACAGCCTGTAGCTCAGGCACAGAACCAAGGATATGCAAATTCTTGGTACCATTTGAAAGAAAACACTCTGAAGTTTGTGTAAATGTGAATTGAATGTAGGAGAATATAACACAATAGATCTGGTTTAGATAAAACAATGGAAAAAAAAAATGTTTTTTATTTTTATTTGTGTTTCATCATTTTTTAAATGAACAAGATAAAACAAACATTCAGATGGGATGATGCGGACAACTTCAGTGAAAAATATAAGAGGGCAACAGTACTTGTGCAAAGTTTCAGAATGATAACTTCCACAATGAGTGTGCTACATTACATTTATCATGAAGTCTCCCAGGTGTCCCACACAAGTAGCACAAATGTACCCAAGTGGCCAAATTGGTGAAGGTATACATTTTGAAACAAATAACTATATACAAAATACCGAAATGGTATTCTAACACACCCCCCAACCCCCCAAAAATTGAGAAAAATATTTATTTATTTATTATTGATTTAAAAAATATATGAAAACATATATATACATTTACAAAATAAGATGGGTAACTATTTACACACTTTCAATATTTGGAAGACTCTCTGTCCTCTATCAAATCAAATCTATTTATATAGCCCCAGCCTAAAACCCCAAACAGCAAGCAATGCAGGTCTAGGAAAAACTCCCTAGAAAGGCCAATACCTAGGAAGAAACCTAGAGAGGAACCAGGCTATGTGGGGTGGCCAGTCCTCTTCTAGCTGTGCCGGGTGGAGATTATAACAGAACATGGCCAAGATGTTCAAATGTTCATAAATGACCAGCATGGTCGAATAAT
Source organism: Oncorhynchus gorbuscha (assembly GCF_021184085.1). NCBI lineage: Eukaryota > Metazoa > Chordata > Actinopteri > Salmoniformes > Salmonidae > Oncorhynchus > Oncorhynchus gorbuscha. The sequence continues at coordinate 385,857 of NC_060183.1, forward strand.
AATAAGGCAGAACAGTTGAAACTGGAGCAGCAGCACGGTCACGTGGACTGGGGACAGCAAGGAGTCATCATGTCAGGTAGTCCTGGGCATGGTCCTAGGGCTCAGGTCCTCCGAGAGAGAGAAAGAAAGAGAGAATTAGAGAGAGCATATGTGGGGTGGCCAGTCCTCTTCTGGCTGTGCCGGGTGGAGATTATAACAGAACCAGGCCAAGATGTTCAAATGTTCATAAATGACCAGCATGGTTGAATAATAATAAGGCAGAACAGTTGAAACTGGAGCAGCAGCACGGCCAGGTGGACTGGGGACAGCAAGGAGTCATCATGTCAGGTAGTCCTGAGGCATGGTCCTAGGGCTTAGGTCCTCAGAGAGAGAGAAAGAAAGAGAGAAGGAGAGAATTAGAAAACGCACTCTTAGATTCACACAGGACACCGAATAGGACAGGAGAAGTACTCCAGATATAACAAACTGACCCTAGCCCCCCGACACAAACTACTGCAGCATAAATACTGGAGGCTGAGACAGGATGGGTCAGGAGACACTGACAAGAGACCTCATAGAGAGAGAATACACCACCTCTCATATCCTGACAAGAGATCTCATAGAGAATACAACACCTCTGATATCCTTACAAGCGACCTCATATAGTATACACCACCTCTGATATCCTTACAAGAGACATCATAGAGAATACACCACCTCTCATATCCTGACAAGAGACATCATAGAGAATACACCACCTCTCATATCCTGACAAGAGACATCATAGAGAATACACCACCTCTCATATCCTGACAAGAGATCTCATAGAGAATACAACACCTCTCATATCCTGACAAGAGATCTCATAGAGAATACAACACCTCTCATAACCTGACAAGAAATCTCACAGAGAGAGTTTTTGGAGTGTGGAAGAAAAGATTCCCGTGCCTAAAGGAGGGGCGCCTCACGAAGGACACGACCCTAACAATCGTTATTGCAGTGGCAGTTCTGTATAAAATTGGCAAAAGACAAGGCAGTTCCTACCTGAGGAGACTGAGGAGGACCTACCTGAGGCGGACCTACCTGAGGAGACTGAGGAGGACCTACCTGAGGAGACTGAGGAGGACCTACCTGAGGAGGCTGAGGAGGACCTACCTGAGGAGACTGAGGAGGACCTACCTGAGGAGGCTGAGGAGGACCTACCTGAGGAGACTGAGGAGGACCTACCTGAGGAGACTGAGGAGGACCTACCTGAGGAGGCTGAGGAGGACCTACCTGAGGCGGACCTACCTGAGGAGGACCTACCTGAGGAGGCTGAGGAGGACCTACCTGAGGAGACTGAGGAGGACCTACCTGAGGAGGCTGAGGAGGACCTACCTGAGGCGGACGTACCTGAGGCGGACCTACCTGAGGAGGACCTACCTGAGGCGGACCTACCTGAGGAGACTGAGGAGGACCTACCTGAGGAGACTGAGGAGGACCTACCTGAGGAGGCTGAGGAGGACCTACCTGAGGCGGACCTACCTGAGGAGACTGAGGAGGACCTACCTGAGGAGACTGAGGAGGATCTACCTAAGGACAATGAAGAAGATGGCCAGGTGCAACTTGCTGCCAATGCCAACGGGAATGCTGTGGGGATAACCTTGTTTGAGAAACATTTTGTAAAAAGCAATACTATATTTTGATAGACACGTACAATTCCTAATTAGGCTATCTGTATTAAATCGTTTTGTTAAGGCTTTGTTATTCTAAATACCATACAGGGTGGAACTGGATGCACCAGATCACAAGAGTGGAGACAGGACAGAATCAAAAAGCATCATAGTCATCATAGAGGTTAAGGAGTAGGGCAAACAGCTGGGAATCATCTAGTCATCATAGAGGTTAAGGAGAGGGGCAAACAGCTGGGAATCATCTAGTCATCATAGAGGTTAAGGAGAGGGGCAAACAGCTGGGAATCATCTAGTCATCATAGAGGTTAAGGAGAGGGGTAAACAGCTGGGAATCATCTAGTCATCATAGAGGTTAAGGAGAGGGGTAAACATCTGGGAATCATCTAGTCATCATAGAGGTTAAGGAGAGGGGTAAACAGCTGGGAATCATCTAGTCATCATAGAGGTTAAGGAGAGGGGTAAACAGCTGGGAATCATCTAGTCATCATAGAGGTTAAGGAGAGGGGTAAACAGCTGGGAATCATCCATTCATCTAGTCATCATAGAGGTTAAGGAGAGGGGCAAACAGCTGGGAATCATCTAGTCATCATAGAGGTTAAGGAGAGGGGTAAACAGCTGGGAATCATCTAGTCATCATAGAGGTTAAGGAGAGGGGTAAACATCTGGGAATCATCTAGTCATCATAGAGGTTAAGGAGAGGGGTAAACAGCTGGGAATCATCTAGTCATCATAGAGGTTAAGGAGAGGGGTAAACAGCTGGGAATCATCTAGTCATCATAGAGGTTAAGGAGAGGGGTAAACAGCTGGGAATCATCTAGTCATCATAGAGGTTAAGGAGAGGGGTAAACAGCTGGGAATCATCTAGTCATCATAGAGGTTAAGGAGAGGGGTAAACATCTGGGAATCATAGAGGTTAAGGAGAGGGGTAAACAGCTGGGAATCATCTAGTCATCATAGAGGTTAAGGAGAGGGGTAAACAGCTGGGAATCATCTAGTCATCATAGAGGTTAAGGAGAGGGGTAAACAGCTGGGAATCATCTAGTCATCTAGTCATCATAGAGGTTAAGGAGAGGGGCAAACAGCTGGGAATCATCTAGTCATCATAGAGGTTAAGGAGAGGGGTAAACAGCTGGGAATCATCTAGTCATCATAGAGGTTAAGGAGAGGGGTAAACAGCTGGGAATCATCTAGTCATCATAGAGGTTAAGGAGAGGGGTAAACAGCTGGGAATCATCTAGTCATCTAGTCATCATAGAGGTTAAGGAGAGGGGTAAACATCTGGGAATCATCTAGTCATCTAGTCATCATAGAGGTTAAGGAGAGGGGTAAACATCTGGGAATCATCTAGTCATCATAGAGGTTAAGGAGAGGGGTAAACAGCTGGGAATCATCTAGTCATCATAGAGGTTAAGGAGAGGGGTAAACAGCTGGGAATCATCTAGTCATCATAGAGGTTAAGGAGAGGGGTAAACAGCTGGGAATCATCCATTCATCTAGTCATCATAGAGGTTAAGGAGAGGGGCAAACAGCTGGGAATCATCTAGTCATCATAGAGGTTAAGGAGAGGGGTAAACAGCTGGGAATCATCTAGTCATCATAGAGGTTAAGGAGAGGGGTAAACATCTGGGAATCATCTAGTCATCATAGAGGTTAAGGAGAGGGGTAAACAGCTGGGAATCATCTAGTCATCATAGAGGTTAAGGAGAGGGGTAAACAGCTGGGAATCATCTAGTCATCATAGAGGTTAAGGAGAGGGGTAAACAGCTGGGAATCATCTAGTCATCATAGAGGTTAAGGAGAGGGGTAAACAGCTGGGAATCATCTAGTCATCATAGAGGTTAAGGAGAGTGGTAAACATCTGGGAATCATCTAGTCATCATAGAGGTTAAGGAGAGGGGTAAACAGCTGGGAATCATCTAGTCATCATAGAGGTTAAGGAGAGGGGTAAACAGCTGGGAATCATCTAGTCATCATAGAGGTTAAGGAGAGGGGTAAACAGCTGGGAATCATCTAGTCATCTAGTCATCATAGAGGTTAAGGAGAGGGGCAAACAGCTGGGAATCATCTAGTCATCATAGAGGTTAAGGAGAGGGGTAAACAGCTGGGAATCATCTAGTCATCTAGTCATCATAGAGGTTAAGGAGAGGGGTAAACATCTGGGAATCATCTAGTCATCTAGTCATCATAGAGGTTAAGGAGAGGGGTAAACATCTGGGAATCATCTAGTCATCATAGAGGTTAAGGAGAGGGGTAAACAGCTGGGAATCATCTAGTCATCATAGAGGTTAAGGAGAGGGGTAAACAGCTGGGAATCATCTAGTCATCATAGAGGTTAAGGAGAGGGGTAAACAGCTGGGAATCATCTAGTCATCATAGAGGTTAAGGAGAGGGGTAAACAAATGGGAATCATCTAGTCATCATAGAGGTTAAGGAGAGGGGTAAACAGCTGGGAATCATCTAGTCATCATAGAGGTTAAGGAGAGGGGTAAACAGCTGGGAATCATCTAGTCATCTAGTCATCATAGAGGTTAAGGAGAGGGGCAAACAGCTGGGAATCATCTAGTCATCATAGAGGTTAAGGAGAGGGGTAAACAGCTGGGAATCATCTAGTCATCATAGAGGTTAAGGAGAGGGGTAAACAGCTGGGAATCATCTAGTCATCATAGAGGTTAAGGAGAGGGGTAAACAGCTGGGAATCATCTAGTCATCTAGTCATCATAGAGGTTAAGGAGAGGGGTAAACATCTGGGAATCATCTAGTCATCTAGTCATCATAGAGGTTAAGGAGAGGGGTAAACATCTGGGAATCATCTAGTCATCATAGAGGTTAAGGAGAGGGGTAAACAGCTGGGAATCATCTAGTCATCATAGAGGTTAAGGAGAGGGGTAAACAGCTGGGAATCATCTAGTCATCATAGAGGTTAAGGAGAGGGGTAAACAGCTGGGAATCATCTAGTCATCATAGAGGTTAAGGAGAGGGGTAAACAGCTGGGAATCATCTAGTCATCATAGAGGTTAAGGAGAGGGGTAAACAGCTGGGAATCATCTAGTCATCATAGAGGTTAAGGAGAGGGGTAAACAGCTGGGAATCATCTAGTCATCATAGAGGTTAAGGAGAGGGTAAACAGCTGGGAATCATCTAGTCATCATAGAGGTTAAGGAGAGGGGTAAACAGCTGGGAATCATCTAGTCATCATAGAGGTTAAGGAGAGGGGTAAACAGCTGGGAATCATCTAGTCATCTAGTCATCATAGAGGTTAAGGAGAGGGGTAAACAGCTGGGAATCATCTAGTCATCATAGAGGTTAAGGAGAGGGGTAAACAGCTGGGAATCATCTAGTCATCTAGTCATCATAGAGGTTAAGGAGAGGGGCAAACAGCTGGGAATCATCTAGTCATCATAGAGGTTAAGGAGAGGGGTAAACAGCTGGGAATCATCTAGTCATCATAGAGGTTAAGGAGAGGGGCAAACAGCTGGGAATCATCTAGTCATCATAGAGGTTAAGGAGAGGGGTAAACAGCTGGGAATCATCTAGTCATCATAGAGGTTAAGGAGAGGGGCAAACATCTGGGAATCATCTAGTCATCTAGTCATCATAGAGGTTAAGGAGAGGGGTAAACATCTGGGAATCATCTAGTCATCTAGTCATCATAGAGGTTAAGGAGAGGGGTAAACATCTGGGAATCATCTAGTCATCTAGTCATCATAGAGGTTAAGGAGAGGGGTAAACATCTGGGAATCATCTAGTCATCTAGTCATCATAGAGGTTAAGGAGAGGGGTAAACATCTGGGAATCATCTAGTCATCTAGTCATCATAGAGGATAAGGAGAGGGGTAAACATCTGGGAATCATCTAGTCATCATAGAGGTTAGGGAGAGGGGTAAACAGCTGGGAATCATCTAGTCATCATAGAGGTTAAGGAGAGGGGTAAACAGCTGGGAATCATCTAGTCATCATAGAGGTTAAGGAGAGGGGTAAACAGCTGGGAATCATCTAGTCATCATAGAGGTTAAGGAGAGGGGTAAACAGCTGGGAATCATCTAGTCATCATAGAGGTTAAGGAGAGGGGTAAACAGTTGGGAATCATCTAGTCATCATAGAGGTTAAGGAGAGGGGTAAACAGCTGGGAATCATCTAGTCATCTAGTCATCATAGAGGTTAAGGAGAGGGGTAAACAGCTGGGAATCATCTAGTCATCATAGAGGTTAAGGAGAGGGGTACACAGCTGGGAATCATCTAGTCATCATAGAGGTTAAGGAGAGGGGTACACAGCTGGGAATCATCTAGTCATCATAGAGGTTAAGGAGAGGGGTAAACATCTGGGAATCATCTAGTCATCTAGTCATCATAGAGGTTAAGGAGAGGGGTAAACATCTGGGAATCATCTAGTCATCATAGAGGTTAAGGAGAGGGGCAAACATCTGGGAATCATCTAGTCATCATAGAGGTTAAGGAGAGGGGTAAACAGCTGGGAATCATCTAGTCATCATAGAGGTTAAGGAGAGGGGTAAACAGCTGGGAATCATCTAGTCATCATAGAGGTTAAGGAGAGGGGCAAACATCTGGGAATCATCTAGTCATCATAGAGGTTAAGGAGAGGGGTAAACAGTTGGGAATCATCTAGTCATCATAGAGGTTAAGGAGAGGGGTAAACAGCTGGGAATCATCTAGTCATCTAGTCATCATAGAGGTTAAGGAGAGGGGTAAACAGCTGGGAATCATCTAGTCATCATAGAGGTTAAGGAGAGGGGTACACAGCTGGGAATCATCTAGTCATCATAGAGGTTAATCATCTAGTCATCATAGAGGTTAAGGAGGGGTAAACATCTGGGAATCATCTAGTCATCATAGAGGAGAGGGGTAAACAGCTGGGAATCATCTAGTCATCATAGAGGTTAAGGAGAAAATCTGGGGGAATCAAACAGCTGGGAATCATCTAGTCATCATAGAGGTTAAGGAGAGGGGTAAACATCTGGGAATCATCTAGTCATCTAGTCATCATAGAGGTTAAGGAGAGGGGTAAACATCTGGGAATCATCTAGTCATCTAGTCATCATAGAGGTTAAGGAGAGGGGCAAACGGCTGGGAATCATCTAGTCATCATAGAGGTTAAGGAGAGGGATAAACAGCTGGGAATCTTCTAGTCATCATAGAGGTTAAGGAGAGGGGTACACAGCTGGGAATCATCTAGTCATCATAGAGGTTAAGGAGAGGGGCAAACACAGCTGGGAATCATCTAGTCATCATAGAGGTTAAGGAGAGGGGCAAACAGCTGGGAATCATCTAGTCATCATAGAGGTTAAGGAGAGGGGTAAACAGCTGGGAATCATCTAGTCATCATAGAGGTTAAGGAGAGGGGCAAACAGCTGGGAATCATCTAGTCATCATAGAGGTTAAGGAGAGGGGTAAACAGCTGGGAATCATCTAGTCATCATAGAGGTTAAGGAGAGGGGCAAACATCTGGGAATCATCTAGTCATCTAGTCATCATAGAGGTTAAGGAGAGGGGTAAACATCTGGGAATCATCTAGTCATCATAGAGGTTAAGGAGAGGGGCAAACATCTGGGAATCATCTAGTCATCATAGAGGTTAAGGAGAGGGGTAAACAGCTGGGAATCATCTAGTCATCATAGAGGTTAAGGAGAGGGGTAAACAGCTGGGAATCATCTAGTCATCATAGAGGTTAAGGAGAGGGGCAAACATCTGGGAATCATCTAGTCATCATAGAGGTTAAGGAGAGGGGTAAACAGTTGGGAATCATCTAGTCATCATAGAGGTTAAGGAGAGGGGTAAACAGCTGGGAATCATCTAGTCATCTAGTCATCATAGAGGTTAAGGAGAGGGGTAAACAGCTGGGAATCATCTAGTCATCATAGAGGTTAAGGAGAGGGGTACACAGCTGGGAATCATCTAGTCATCATAGAGGTTAAGGAGAGGGGTAAACATCTGGGAATCATCTAGTCATCATAGAGGTTAAGGAGAGGGGTAAACAGCTGGGAATCATCTAGTCATCATAGAGGTTAAGGAGAGGGGCAAACAGCTGGGAATCATCTAGTCATCATAGAGGTTAAGGAGAGGGGTAAACATCTGGGAATCATCTAGTCATCTAGTCATCATAGAGGTTAAGGAGAGGGGTAAACATCTGGGAATCATCTAGTCATCTAGTCATCATAGAGGTTAAGGAGAGGGGCAAACGGCTGGGAATCATCTAGTCATCATAGAGGTTAAGGAGAGGGATAAACAGCTGGGAATCTTCTAGTCATCATAGAGGTTAAGGAGAGGGGTACACAGCTGGGAATCATCTAGTCATCATAGAGGTTAAGGAGAGGGGTACACAGCTGGGAATCATCTAGTCATCATAGAGGTTAAGGAGAGGGGCAAACAGCTGGGAATCATCTAGTCATCATAGAGGTTAAGGAGAGGTAAACAGCTGGGAATCATCTAGTCATCATAGAGGTTAAGGAGAGGGGCAAACAGCTGGGAATCATCTAGTCATCATAGAGGTTAAGGAGAGGGGTAAACAGCTGGGAATCATCTAGTCATCATAGAGGTTAAGGAGAGGGGCAAACATCTGGGAATCATCTAGTCATCTAGTCATCATAGAGGTTAAGGAGAGGGGTAAACATCTGGGAATCATCTAGTCATCTAGTCATCATAGAGGTTAAGGAGAGGGGTAAACATCTGGGAATCATCTAGTCATCTAGTCATCATAGAGGTTAAGGAGAGGGGTAAACATCTGGGAATCATCTAGTCATCTAGTCATCATAGAGGTTAAGGAGAGGGGTAAACATCTGGGAATCATCTAGTCATCTAGTCATCATAGAGGATAAGGAGAGGGGTAAATAGCTGGGAATCATCTAGTCATCATAGAGGTTAAGGAGAGGGGTAAACATCTGGGAATCATCTAGTCATCATAGAGGTTAAGGAGAGGGGTAAACAGCTGGGAATCATCTAGTCATCATAGAGGTTAAGGAGAGGGGTAAACAGCTGGGAATCATCTAGTCATCATAGAGGTTAAGGAGAGGGGTAAACAGCTGGGAATCATCTAGTCATCATAGAGGTTAAGGAGAGGGGTAAACAGCTGGGAATCATCTAGTCATCATAGAGGTTAAGGAGAGGGGTAAACAGCTGGGAATCATCTAGTCATCATAGAGGTTAAGGAGAGGGGTAAACAGCTGGGAATCATCTAGTCATCATAGAGGTTAAGGAGAGGGGTACACAGCTGGGAATCATCTAGTCATCATAGAGGTTAAGGAGAGGGGTACACAGCTGGGAATCATCTAGTCATCATAGAGGTTAAGGAGAGGGGTAAACATCTGGGAATCATCTAGTCATCTAGTCATCATAGAGGTTAAGGAGAGGGGTAAACATCTGGGAATCATCTAGTCATCATAGAGGTTAAGGAGAGGGGCAAACATCTGGGAATCATCTAGTCATCATAGAGGTTAAGGAGAGGGGTAAACAGCTGGGAATCATCTAGTCATCATAGAGGTTAAGGAGAGGGGTAAACAGCTGGGAATCATCTAGTCATCATAGAGGTTAAGGAGAGGGGCAAACATCTGGGAATCATCTAGTCATCATAGAGGTTAAGGAGAGGGGTAAACAGTTGGGAATCATCTAGTCATCATAGAGGTTAAGGAGAGGGGTAAACAGCTGGGAATCATCTAGTCATCTAGTCATCATAGAGGTTAAGGAGAGGGGTAAACAGCTGGGAATCATCTAGTCATCATAGAGGTTAAGGAGAGGGGTACACAGCTGGGAATCATCTAGTCATCATAGAGGTTAAGGAGAGGGGTAAACATCTGGGAATCATCTAGTCATCATAGAGGTTAAGGAGAGGGGTAAACAGCTGGGAATCATCTAGTCATCATAGAGGTTAAGGAGAGGGGCAAACAGCTGGGAATCATCTAGTCATCATAGAGGTTAAGGAGAGGGGTAAACATCTGGGAATCATCTAGTCATCTAGTCATCATAGAGGTTAAGGAGAGGGGTAAACATCTGGGAATCATCTAGTCATCTAGTCATCATAGAGGTTAAGGAGAGGGGCAAACGGCTGGGAATCATCTAGTCATCATAGAGGTTAAGGAGAGGGATAAACAGCTGGGAATCTTCTAGTCATCATAGAGGTTAAGGAGAGGGGTACACAGCTGGGAATCATCTAGTCATCATAGAGGTTAAGGAGAGGGGTACACAGCTGGGAATCATCTAGTCATCATAGAGGTTAAGGAGAGGGGTAAACATCTGGGAATCATCTAGTCATCTAGTCATCATAGAGGTTAAGGAGAGGGGTAAACATCTGGGAATCATCTAGTCATCATAGAGGTTAAGGAGAGGGGCAAACATCTGGGAATCATCTAGTCATCATAGAGGTTAAGGAGAGGGGTAAACAGCTGGGAATCATCTAGTCATCATAGAGGTTAAGGAGAGGGGTAAACAGCTGGGAATCATCTAGTCATCATAGAGGTTAAGGAGAGGGGCAAACATCTGGGAATCATCTAGTCATCATAGAGGTTAAGGAGAGGGGTAAACAGTTGGGAATCATCTAGTCATCATAGAGGTTAAGGAGAGGGGTAAACAGCTGGGAATCATCTAGTCATCTAGTCATCATAGAGGTTAAGGAGAGGGGTAAACAGCTGGGAATCATCTAGTCATCATAGAGGTTAAGGAGAGGGGTAAACAGCTGGGAATCATCTAGTCATCTAGTCATCATAGAGGTTAAGGAGAGGGGCAAACAGCTGGGAATCATCTAGTCATCATAGAGGTTAAGGAGAGGGGTAAACAGCTGGGAATCATCTAGTCATCATAGAGGTTAAGGAGAGGGGTACACAGCTGGGAATCATCTAGTCATCATAGAGGTTAAGGAGAGGGGTAAACATCTGGGAATCATCTAGTCATCATAGAGGTTAAGGAGAGGGGTAAACAGCTGGGAATCATCTAGTCATCATAGAGGTTAAGGAGAGGGGTAAACAGTTGGGAATCATCTAGTCATCATAGAGGTTAAGGAGAGGGGTAAACAGCTGGGAATCATCTAGTCATCTAGTCATCATAGAGGTTAAGGAGAGGGGTAAACAGCTGGGAATCATCTAGTCATCATAGAGGTTAAGGAGAGGGGTACACAGCTGGGAATCATCTAGTCATCATAGAGGTTAAGGAGAGGGGTAAACATCTGGGAATCATCTAGTCATCATAGAGGTTAAGGAGAGGGGTAAACAGCTGGGAATCATCTAGTCATCATAGAGGTTAAGGAGAGGGGCAAACAGCTGGGAATCATCTAGTCATCATAGAGGTTAAGGAGAGGGGTAAACATCTGGGAATCATCTAGTCATCTAGTCATCATAGAGGTTAAGGAGAGGGGTAAACATCTGGGAATCATCTAGTCATCTAGTCATCATAGAGGTTAAGGAGAGGGGCAAACGGCTGGGAATCATCTAGTCATCATAGAGGTTAAGGAGAGGGATAAACAGCTGGGAATCTTCTAGTCATCATAGAGGTTAAGGAGAGGGGTACACAGCTGGGAATCATCTAGTCATCATAGAGGTTAAGGAGAGGGGTACACAGCTGGGAATCATCTAGTCATCATAGAGGTTAAGGAGAGGGGTAAACATCTGGGAATCATCTAGTCATCTAGTCATCATAGAGGTTAAGGAGAGGGGTAAACATCTGGGAATCATCTAGTCATCATAGAGGTTAAGGAGAGGGGCAAACATCTGGGAATCATCTAGTCATCATAGAGGTTAAGGAGAGGGGTAAACAGCTGGGAATCATCTAGTCATCATAGAGGTTAAGGAGAGGGGTAAACAGCTGGGAATCATCTAGTCATCATAGAGGTTAAGGAGAGGGGCAAACATCTGGGAATCATCTAGTCATCATAGAGGTTAAGGAGAGGGGTAAACAGTTGGGAATCATCTAGTCATCATAGAGGTTAAGGAGAGGGGTAAACAGCTGGGAATCATCTAGTCATCTAGTCATCATAGAGGTTAAGGAGAGGGGTAAACAGCTGGGAATCATCTAGTCATCATAGAGGTTAAGGAGAGGGGTAAACAGCTGGGAATCATCTAGTCATCTAGTCATCATAGAGGTTAAGGAGAGGGGCAAACAGCTGGGAATCATCTAGTCATCATAGAGGTTAAGGAGAGGGGTAAACAGCTGGGAATCATCTAGTCATCATAGAGGTTAAGGAGAGGGGTACACAGCTGGGAATCATCTAGTCATCATAGAGGTTAAGGAGAGGGGTAAACATCTGGGAATCATCTAGTCATCATAGAGGTTAAGGAGAGGGGTAAACAGCTGGGAATCATCTAGTCATCATAGAGGTTAAGGAGAGGGGCAAACAGCTGGGAATCATCTAGTCATCATAGAGGTTAAGGAGAGGGGTAAACAGCTGGGAATCATCTAGTCATCATAGAGGTTAAGGAGAGGGGCAAACAGCTGGGAATCATCTAGTCATCATAGAGGTTAAGGAGAGGGGTAAACATCTGGGAATCATCTAGTCATCTAGTCATCATAGAGGTTAAGGAGAGGGGTAAACATCTGGGAATCATCTAGTCATCTAGTCATCATAGAGGTTAAGGAGAGGGGCAAACGGCTGGGAATCATCTAGTCATCATAGAGGTTAAGGAGAGGGATAAACAGCTGGGAATCTTCTAGTCATCATAGAGGTTAAGGAGAGGGGTACACAGCTGGGAATCATCTAGTCATCATAGAGGTTAAGGAGAGGGGTACACAGCTGGGAATCATCTAGTCATCATAGAGGTTAAGGAGAGGGGCAAACAGCTGGGAATCATCTAGTCATCATAGAGGTTAAGGAGAGGGGTAAACAGCTGGGAATCATCTAGTCATCATAGAGGTTAAGGAGAGGGGCAAACAGCTGGGAATCATCTAGTCATCATAGAGGTTAAGGAGAGGGGTAAACAGCTGGGAATCATCTAGTCATCATAGAGGTTAAGGAGAGGGGCAAACATCTGGGAATCATCTAGTCATCTAGTCATCATAGAGGTTAAGGAGAGGGGTAAACATCTGGGAATCATCTAGTCATCTAGTCATCATAGAGGTTAAGGAGAGGGGTAAACATCTGGGAATCATCTAGTCATCTAGTCATCATAGAGGTTAAGGAGAGGGGTAAACATCTGGGAATCATCTAGTCATCTAGTCATCATAGAGGTTAAGGAGAGGGGTAAACATCTGGGAATCATCTAGTCATCTAGTCATCATAGAGGATAAGGAGAGGGGTAAACAGCTGGGAATCATCTAGTCATCATAGAGGTTAAGGAGAGGGGTAAACATCTGGGAATCATCTAGTCATCATAGAGGTTAAGGAGAGGGGTAAACAGCTGGGAATCATCTAGTCATCATAGAGGTTAAGGAGAGGGGTAAACAGCTGGGAATCATCTAGTCATCATAGAGGTTAAGGAGAGGGGTAAACAGCTGGGAATCATCTAGTCATCATAGAGGTTAAGGAGAGGGGTAAACAGCTGGGAATCATCTAGTCATCATAGAGGTTAAGGAGAGGGGTAAACAGCTGGGAATCATCTAGTCATCTAGTCATCATAGAGGTTAAGGAGAGGGGTAAACAGCTGGGAATCATCTAGTCATCATAGAGGTTAAGGAGAGGGGTACACAGCTGGGAATCATCTAGTCATCATAGAGGTTAAGGAGAGGGGTACACAGCTGGGAATCATCTAGTCATCATAGAGGTTAAGGAGAGGGGTAAACATCTGGGAATCATCTAGTCATCTAGTCATCATAGAGGTTAAGGAGAGGGGTAAACATCTGGGAATCATCTAGTCATCATAGAGGTTAAGGAGAGGGGCAAACATCTGGGAATCATCTAGTCATCATAGAGGTTAAGGAGAGGGGTAAACAGCTGGGAATCATCTAGTCATCATAGAGGTTAAGGAGAGGGGTAAACAGCTGGGAATCATCTAGTCATCATAGAGGTTAAGGAGAGGGGCAAACATCTGGGAATCATCTAGTCATCATAGAGGTTAAGGAGAGGGGTAAACAGTTGGGAATCATCTAGTCATCATAGAGGTTAAGGAGAGGGGTAAACAGCTGGGAATCATCTAGTCATCTAGTCATCATAGAGGTTAAGGAGAGGGGTAAACAGCTGGGAATCATCTAGTCATCATAGAGGTTAAGGAGAGGGGTACACAGCTGGGAATCATCTAGTCATCATAGAGGTTAAGGAGAGGGGTAAACATCTGGGAATCATCTAGTCATCATAGAGGTTAAGGAGAGGGGTAAACAGCTGGGAATCATCTAGTCATCATAGAGGTTAAGGAGAGGGGCAAACAGCTGGGAATCATCTAGTCATCATAGAGGTTAAGGAGAGGGGTAAACATCTGGGAATCATCTAGTCATCTAGTCATCATAGAGGTTAAGGAGAGGGGTAAACATCTGGGAATCATCTAGTCATCTAGTCATCATAGAGGTTAAGGAGAGGGGCAAACGGCTGGGAATCATCTAGTCATCATAGAGGTTAAGGAGAGGGATAAACAGCTGGGAATCTTCTAGTCATCATAGAGGTTAAGGAGAGGGGTACACAGCTGGGAATCATCTAGTCATCATAGAGGTTAAGGAGAGGGGTACACAGCTGGGAATCATCTAGTCATCATAGAGGTTAAGGAGAGGGGTAAACATCTGGGAATCATCTAGTCATCTAGTCATCATAGAGGTTAAGGAGAGGGGTAAACATCTGGGAATCATCTAGTCATCATAGAGGTTAAGGAGAGGGGCAAACATCTGGGAATCATCTAGTCATCATAGAGGTTAAGGAGAGGGGTAAACAGCTGGGAATCATCTAGTCATCATAGAGGTTAAGGAGAGGGGTAAACAGCTGGGAATCATCTAGTCATCATAGAGGTTAAGGAGAGGGGCAAACATCTGGGAATCATCTAGTCATCATAGAGGTTAAGGAGAGGGGTAGGTAAACAGTTGGGAATCATCTAGTCATCATAGAGGTTAAGGAGAGGGGTAAACAGCTGGGAATCATCTAGTCATCTAGTCATCATAGAGGTTAAGGAGAGGGGTAAACAGCTGGGAATCATCTAGTCATCATAGAGGTTAAGGAGAGGGTTAAGGAGAGGGGTAAACAGCTGGGAATCATCTAGTCATCATAGAGGTTAAGGAGAGGGGTAAACAGCTGGGAATCATCTAGTCATCATAGAGGTTAAGGAGAGGGGTAAACAGCTGGGAATCATCTAGTCATCATAGAGGTTAATCATCTAGGAGAGGGGCAAACAGCTGGGAATCATCTAGTCATCATAGAGGTTAAGGAGAGGGGTGGGAATCATCTAGTCATCATAGAGGTTAATCTGGGAATCATCTAGTCATCTAGTCATCATAGAGGTTAAGGAGAGGGGTAAACATCTGGGAATCATCTAGTCATCTAGTCATCATAGAGGTTAAGGAGAGGGGTAAACATCTGGGAATCATCTAGTCATCTAGTCATCATAGAGGTTAAGGAGAGGGGCAAACGGCTGGGAATCATCTAGTCATCATAGAGGTTAAGGAGAGGGATAAACAGCTGGGAATCTTCTAGTCATCATAGAGGTTAAGGAGAGGGGTAAACAGCTGGGAATCATCTAGTCATCATAGAGGTTAAGGAGAGGGGTAAACATCTGGGAATCATCTAGTCATCTAGTCATCATAGAGGTTAAGGAGAGGGGTAAACAGCTGGGAATCATCTAGTCATCATAGAGGTTAAGGAGAGGGGTAAACAGCTGGGAATCATCTAGTCATCATAGAGGTTAAGGAGAGGGGTAAACAGCTGGGAATCATCTAGTCATCATAGAGGTTAAGGAGAGGGGTAAACAGCTGGGAATCATCTAGTCATCTAGTCATCATAGAGGTTAAGGAGAGGGGTAAACAGCTGGGAATCATCTAGTGATCATAGAGGTTAAGGAGAGGGGTAAACAGCTGGGAATCATCTAGTCATCTAGTCATCATAGAGGTTAAGGAGAGGGGCAAACAGCTGGGAATCGTCTAGTCATCATAGAGGTTAAGGAGAGGGGTAAACAGCTGGGAATCATCTAGTCATCATAGAGGTTAAGGAGAGGGGCAAACAGCTGGGAATCATCTAGTCATCATAGAGGTTAAGGAGAGGGGTAAACAGCTGGGAATCATCTAGTCATCATAGAGGTTAAGGAGAGGGGCAAACATCTGGGAATCATCTAGTCATCTAGTCATCATAGAGGTTAAGGAGAGGGGTAAACATCTGGGAATCATCTAGTCATCTAGTCATCATAGAGGTTAAGGAGAGGGGTAAACATCTGGGAATCATCTAGTCATCTAGTCATCATAGAGGTTAAGGAGAGGGGTAAACATCTGGGAATCATCTAGTCATCTAGTCATCATAGAGGTTAAGGAGAGGGGTAAACATCTGGGAATCATCTAGTCATCTAGTCATCATAGAGGATAAGGAGAGGGGTAAACATCTGGGAATCATCTAGTCATCATAGAGGTTAGGGAGAGGGGTAAACAGCTGGGAATCATCTAGTCATCATAGAGGTTAAGGAGAGGGGTAAACAGCTGGGAATCATCTAGTCATCATAGAGGTTAAGGAGAGGGGTAAACAGCTGGGAATCATCTAGTCATCATAGAGGTTAAGGAGAGGGTAAACAGCTGGGAATCATCTAGTCATCATAGAGGTTAAGGAGAGGGGTAAACAGCTGGGAATCATCTAGTCATCATAGAGGTTAAGGAGAGGGGTAAACAGCTGGGAATCATCTAGTCATCTAGTCATCATAGAGGTTAAGGAGAGGGGTAAACAGCTGGGAATCATCTAGTCATCATAGAGGTTAAGGAGAGGGGTACACAGCTGGGAATCATCTAGTCATCATAGAGGTTAAGGAGAGGGGTACACAGCTGGGAATCATCTAGTCATCATAGAGGTTAAGGAGAGGGGTAAACATCTGGGAATCATCTAGTCATCTAGTCATCATAGAGGTTAAGGAGAGGGGTAAACATCTGGGAATCATCTAGTCATCATAGAGGTTAAGGAGAGGGGCAAACATCTGGGAATCATCTAGTCATCATAGAGGTTAAGGAGAGGGGTAAACAGCTGGGAATCATCTAGTCATCATAGAGGTTAAGGAGAGGGGCAAACATCTGGGAATCATCTAGTCATCATAGAGGTTAAGGAGAGGGGTAAACAGTTGGGAATCATCTAGTCATCATAGAGGTTAAGGAGAGGGGTAAACAGCTGGGAATCATCTAGTCATCTAGTCATCATAGAGGTTAAGGAGAGGGGCAAACATCTGGGAATCATCTAGTCATCATAGAGGTTAAGGAGAGGGGTAAACAGTTGGGAATCATCTAGTCATCATAGAGGTTAAGGAGAGGGGTAAACAGCTGGGAATCATCTAGTCATCATAGAGGTTAAGGAGAGGGGTACACAGCTGGGAATCATCTAGTCATCATAGAGGTTAAGGAGAGGGGTAAACATCTGGGAATCATCTAGTCATCATAGAGGTTAAGGAGAGGGGTAAACAGCTGGGAATCATCTAGTCATCATAGAGGTTAAGGAGAGGGGCAAACAGCTGGGAATCATCTAGTCATCATAGAGGTTAAGGAGAGGGGTAAACATCTGGGAATCATCTAGTCATCTAGTCATCATAGAGGTTAAGGAGAGGGGTAAACATCTGGGAATCATCTAGTCATCTAGTCATCATAGAGGTTAAGGAGAGGGGCAAACGGCTGGGAATCATCTAGTCATCATAGAGGTTAAGGAGAGGGATAAACAGCTGGGAATCTTCTAGTCATCATAGAGGTTAAGGAGAGGGGTACACAGCTGGGAATCATCTAGTCATCATAGAGGTTAAGGAGAGGGGTACACAGCTGGGAATCATCTAGTCATCATAGAGGTTAAGGAGAGGGGCAAACAGCTGGGAATCATCTAGTCATCATAGAGGTTAAGGAGAGGGGTAAACAGCTGGGAATCATCTAGTCATCATAGAGGTTAAGGAGAGGGGCAAACAGCTGGGAATCATCTAGTCATCATAGAGGTTAAGGAGAGGGGTAAACAGCTGGGAATCATCTAGTCATCATAGAGGTTAAGGAGAGGGGCAAACATCTGGGAATCATCTAGTCATCTAGTCATCATAGAGGTTAAGGAGAGGGGTAAACATCTGGGAATCATCTAGTCATCTAGTCATCATAGAGGTTAAGGAGAGGGGTAAACATCTGGGAATCATCTAGTCATCTAGTCATCATAGAGGTTAAGGAGAGGGGTAAACATCTGGGAATCATCTAGTCATCTAGTCATCATAGAGGTTAAGGAGAGGGGTAAACATCTGGGAATCATCTAGTCATCTAGTCATCATAGAGGATAAGGAGAGGGGTAAACAGCTGGGAATCATCTAGTCATCATAGAGGTTAAGGAGAGGGGTAAACATCTGGGAATCATCTAGTCATCATAGAGGTTAAGGAGAGGGGTAAACAGCTGGGAATCATCTAGTCATCATAGAGGTTAAGGAGAGGGGTAAACAGCTGGGAATCATCTAGTCATCATAGAGGTTAAGGAGAGGGGTAAACAGCTGGGAATCATCTAGTCATCATAGAGGTTAAGGAGAGGGGTAAACAGCTGGGAATCATCTAGTCATCATAGAGGTTAAGGAGAGGGGTAAACAGCTGGGAATCATCTAGTCATCTAGTCATCATAGAGGTTAAGGAGAGGGGTAAACAGCTGGGAATCATCTAGTCATCATAGAGGTTAAGGAGAGGGGTACACAGCTGGGAATCATCTAGTCATCATAGAGGTTAAGGAGAGGGGTAAACAGCTGGGAATCATCTAGTCATCATAGAGGTTAAGGAGAGGGGTAAACATCTGGGAATCATCTAGTCATCTAGTCATCATAGAGGTTAAGGAGAGGGGTAAACATCTGGGAATCATCTAGTCATCATAGAGGTTAAGGAGAGGGGCAAACATCTGGGAATCATCTAGTCATCATAGAGGTTAAGGAGAGGGGTAAACAGCTGGGAATCATCTAGTCATCATAGAGGTTAAGGAGAGGGGTAAACAGCTGGGAATCATCTAGTCATCATAGAGGTTAAGGAGAGGGGCAAACATCTGGGAATCATCTAGTCATCATAGAGGTTAAGGAGAGGGGTAAACAGTTGGGAATCATCTAGTCATCATAGAGGTTAAGGAGAGGGGGAATAAACAGCTGGGAATCATCTAGTCATCTAGTCATCATAGAGGTTAAGGAGAGGGGTAAACAGCTGGGAATCATCTAGTCATCATAGAGGTTAAGGAGAGGGGTAAACAGCTGGGAATCATCTAGTCATCTAGTCATCATAGAGGTTAAGGAGAGGGGCAAACAGCTGGGAATCATCTAGTCATCATAGAGGTTAAGGAGAGGGGTAAACAGCTGGGAATCATCTAGTCATCATAGAGGTTAAGGAGAGGGGTAAACAGCTGGGAATCATCTAGTCATCATAGAGGTTAAGGAGAGGGGTAAACATCTGGGAATCATCTAGTCATCATAGAGGTTAAGGAGAGGGGTAAACAGCTGGGAATCATCTAGTCATCATAGAGGTTAAGGAGAGGGGCAAACAGCTGGGAATCATCTAGTCATCATAGAGGTTAAGGAGAGGGGTAAACAGCTGGGAATCATCTAGTCATCATAGAGGTTAAGGAGAGGGGCAAACAGCTGGGAATCATCTAGTCATCATAGAGGTTAAGGAGAGGGGTAAACATCTGGGAATCATCTAGTCATCTAGTCATCATAGAGGTTAAGGAGAGGGGTAAACATCTGGGAATCATCTAGTCATCTAGTCATCATAGAGGTTAAGGAGAGGGGCAAACATCTGGGAATCATCTAGTCATCATAGAGGTTAAGGAGAGGGATAAACAGCTGGGAATCTTCTAGTCATCATAGAGGTTAAGGAGAGGGGTAACAGCTGGGAATCATCTAGTCATCATAGAGGTTAAGGAGAGGGGTAAACAGCTGGGAATCATCTAGTCATCATAGAGGTTAAGGAGAGGGGTAAACAAACAGCTGGGAATCATCTAGTCATCATAGAGGTTAAGGAGAGGGGTAAACAGCTGGGAATCATCTAGTCATCATAGAGGTTAAGGAGAGGGGCAAACAGCTGGGAATCATCTAGTCATCATAGAGGTTAAGGAGAGGGGTAAACAGCTGGGAATCATCTAGTCATCATAGAGGTTAAGGAGAGGGGCAAACATCTGGGAATCATCTAGTCATCTAGTCATCATAGAGGTTAAGGAGAGGGGTAAACATCTGGGAATCATCTAGTCAGTCATCATAGAGGTTAAGGAGAGGGGTAAACATCTGGGAATCATCTAGTCATCTAGTCATCATAGAGGTTAAGGAGAGGGGTAAAATCATCATCTAGGGAATCATCTAGTCATCTAGTCATCATAGAGGTTAAGGAGAGGGGTAAACATCTGGGAATCATCTAGTCATCTAGTCATCATAGAGGATAAGGAGAGGGGTAAACAGCTGGGAATCATCTAGTCATCATAGAGGTTAAGGAGAGGGGTAAACATCTGGGAATCATCTAGTCATCATAGAGGTTAAGGAGAGGGGTAAACAGCTGGGAATCATCTAGTCATCATAGAGGTTAAGGAGAGGGGTAAACAGCTGGGAATCATCTAGTCATCATAGAGGTTAAGGAGAGGGGTAAACAGCTGGGAATCATCTAGTCATCATAGAGGTTAAGGAGAGGGGTAAACAGCTGGGAATCATCTAGTCATCATAGAGGTTAAGGAGAGGGGTAAACAGCTGGGAATCATCTAGTCATCTAGTCATCATAGAGGTTAAGGAGAGGGGTAAACAGCTGGGAATCATCTAGTCATCATAGAGGTTAAGGAGAGGGGTACACAGCTGGGAATCATCTAGTCATCATAGAGGTTAAGGAGAGGGGTAAACACAGCTGGGAATCATCTAGTCATCATAGAGGTTAAGGAGAGGGGTAAACATCTGGGAATCATCTAGTCATCTAGTCATCATAGAGGTTAAGGAGAGGGGTAAACATCTGGGAATCATCTAGTCATCATAGAGGTTAAGGAGAGGGGCAAACATCTGGGAATCATCTAGTCATCATAGAGGTTAAGGAGAGGGGTAAACAGCTGGGAATCATCTAGTCATCATAGAGGTTAAGGAGAGGGGTAAACAGCTGGGAATCATCTAGTCATCATAGAGGTTAAGGAGAGGGGCAAACATCTGGGAATCATCTAGTCATCATAGAGGTTAAGGAGAGGGGTAAACAGTTGGGAATCATCTAGTCATCATAGAGGTTAAGGAGAGGGGTAAACAGCTGGGAATCATCTAGTCATCTAGTCATCATAGAGGTTAAGGAGAGGGGTAAACAGCTGGGAATCATCTAGTCATCATAGAGGTTAAGGAGAGGGGTAAACAGCTGGGAATCATCTAGTCATCATAGAGGTTAAGGAGAGGGGTACACAGCTGGGAATCATCTAGTCATCATAGAGGTTAAGGAGAGGGGTAAACAGCTGGGAATCATCTAGTCATCATAGAGGTTAAGGAGAGGGGCAAACAGCTGGGAATCATCTAGTCATCATAGAGGTTAAGGAGAGGGGTAAACATCTGGGAATCATCTAGTCATCTAGTCATCATAGAGGTTAAGGAGAGGGGTAAACATCTGGGAATCATCTAGTCATCTAGTCATCATAGAGGTTAAGGAGAGGGGCAAACGGCTGGGAATCATCTAGTCATCATAGAGGTTAAGGAGAGGGATAAACAGCTGGGAATCTTCTAGTCATCATAGAGGTTAAGGAGAGGGGTAAACAGCTGGGAATCATCTAGTCATCATAGAGGTTAAGGAGAGGGGTAAACAGCTGGGAATCATCTAGTCATCATAGAGGTTAAGGAGAGGGGTAAACATCTGGGAATCATCTAGTCATCTAGTCATCATAGAGGTTAAGGAGAGGGGTAAACATCTGGGAATCATCTAGTCATCATAGAGGTTAAGGAGAGGGGCAAACATCTGGGAATCATCTAGTCATCATAGAGGTTAAGGAGAGGGGTAAACAGCTGGGAATCATCTAGTCATCATAGAGGTTAAGGAGAGGGGTAAACAGCTGGGAATCATCTAGTCATCATAGAGGTTAAGGAGAGGGGCAAACATCTGGGAATCATCTAGTCATCATAGAGGTTAAGGAGAGGGGTAAACAGTTGGGAATCATCTAGTCATCATAGAGGTTAAGGAGAGGGGTAAACAGCTGGGAATCATCTAGTCATCTAGTCATCATAGAGGTTAAGGAGAGGGGTAAACAGCTGGGAATCATCTAGTCATCATAGAGGTTAAGGAGAGGGGTAAACAGCTGGGAATCATCTAGTCATCTAGTCATCATAGAGGTTAAGGAGAGGGGCAAACAGCTGGGAATCATCTAGTCATCATAGAGGTTAAGGAGAGGGGTAAACAGCTGGGAATCATCTAGTCATCATAGAGGTTAAGGAGAGGGGTACACAGCTGGGAATCATCTAGTCATCATAGAGGTTAAGGAGAGGGGTAAACATCTGGGAATCATCTAGTCATCATAGAGGTTAAGGAGAGGGGTAAACAGCTGGGAATCATCTAGTCATCATAGAGGTTAAGGAGAGGGGCAAACAGCTGGGAATCATCTAGTCATCATAGAGGTTAAGGAGAGGGGTAAACATCTGGGAATCATCTAGTCATCTAGTCATCATAGAGGTTAAGGAGAGGGGTAAACATCTGGGAATCATCTAGTCATCTAGTCATCATAGAGGTTAAGGAGAGGGGTAAACATCTGGGAATCATCTAGTCATCTAGTCATCATAGAGGTTAAGGAGAGGGGCAAAGAGGTTAAGGAGGGGCAAACTGGGAATCATCTAGTCATCATAGAGGTTAAGGAGAGGGATAAACAGCTGGGAATCTTCTAGTCATCATAGAGGTTAAGGAGAGGGGTAAACAGCTGGGAATCATCTAGTCATCATAGAGGTTAAGGAGAGGGGTAAACATCTGGGAATCATCTAGTCATCTAGTCATCATAGAGGTTAAGGAGAGGGGTAAACAGCTGGGAATCATCTAGTCATCATAGAGGTTAAGGAGAGGGGTAAACAGCTGGGAATCATCTAGTCATCATAGAGGTTAAGGAGAGGGGTAAACAGCTGGGAATCATCTAGTCATCATAGAGGTTAAGGAGAGGGGTAAACAGCTGGGAATCATCTAGTCATCTAGTCATCATAGAGGTTAAGGAGAGGGGTAAACAGCTGGGAATCATCTAGTGATCATAGAGGTTAAGGAGAGGGGTAAACAGCTGGGAATCATCTAGTCATCTAGTCATCATAGAGGTTAAGGAGAGGGGCAAACAGCTGGGAATCATCTAGTCATCATAGAGGTTAAGGAGAGGGGTAAACAGCTGGGAATCATCTAGTCATCATAGAGGTTAAGGAGAGGGGCAAACAGCTGGGAATCATCTAGTCATCATAGAGGTTAAGGAGAGGGGTAAACAGCTGGGAATCATCTAGTCATCATAGAGGTTAAGGAGAGGGGCAAACATCTGGGAATCATCTAGTCATCTAGTCATCATAGAGGT
Source organism: Oncorhynchus gorbuscha (assembly GCF_021184085.1). NCBI lineage: Eukaryota > Metazoa > Chordata > Actinopteri > Salmoniformes > Salmonidae > Oncorhynchus > Oncorhynchus gorbuscha. Next base: position 409,053 of record NC_060183.1, read on the forward strand.
TAAGGAGAGGGGTAAACATCTGGGAATCATCTAGTCATCTAGTCATCATAGAGGTTAAGGAGAGGGGTAAACATCTGGGAATCATCTAGTCATCTAGTCATCATAGAGGTTAAGGAGAGGGGTAAACATCTGGGAATCATCTAGTCATCTAGTCATCATAGAGGTTAAGGAGAGGGGTAAACATCTGGGAATCATCTAGTCATCTAGTCATCATAGAGGATAAGGAGAGGGGTAAACATCTGGGAATCATCTAGTCATCATAGAGGTTAGGGAGAGGGGTAAACAGCTGGGAATCATCTAGTCATCATAGAGGTTAAGGAGAGGGGTAAACAGCTGGGAATCATCTAGTCATCATAGAGGTTAAGGAGAGGGGTAAACAGCTGGGAATCATCTAGTCATCATAGAGGTTAAGGAGAGGGGTAAACAGCTGGGAATCATCTAGTCATCATAGAGGTTAAGGAGAGGGGTAAACAGCTGGGAATCATCTAGTCATCATAGAGGTTAAGGAGAGGGGTAAACAGCTGGGAATCATCTAGTCATCTAGTCATCATAGAGGTTAAGGAGAGGGGTAAACAGCTGGGAATCATCTAGTCATCATAGAGGTTAAGGAGAGGGGTAAACAGCTGGGAATCATCTAGTCATCATAGAGGTTAAGGAGAGGGGTACACAGCTGGGAATCATCTAGTCATCATAGAGGTTAAGGAGAGGGGTAAACATCTGGGAATCATCTAGTCATCTAGTCATCATAGAGGTTAAGGAGAGGGGTAAACATCTGGGAATCATCTAGTCATCATAGAGGTTAAGGAGAGGGGCAAACATCTGGGAATCATCTAGTCATCATAGAGGTTAAGGAGAGGGGTAAACAGCTGGGAATCATCTAGTCATCATAGAGGTTAAGGAGAGGGGCAAACATCTGGGAATCATCTAGTCATCATAGAGGTTAAGGAGAGGGGTAAACAGTTGGGAATCATCTAGGTAAACAGCTGGGAATCATCTATCTAGTCATCATAGAGGTTAAGGAGAGGGGCAAACATCTGGGAATCATCTAGTCATCATAGAGGTTAAGGAGAGGGGTAAACAGTTGGGAATCATCTAGTCATCATAGAGGTTAAGGAGAGGGGTAAACAGCTGGGAATCATCTAGTCATCTAGTCATCATAGAGGTTAAGGAGAGGGGCAAACATCTGGGAATCATCTAGTCATCATAGAGGTTAAGGAGAGGGGTAAACAGTTGGGAATCATCTAGTCATCATAGAGGTTAAGGAGAGGGGTAAACAGCTGGGAATCATCTAGTCATCATAGAGGTTAAGGAGAGGGGTACACAGCTGGGAATCATCTAGTCATCATAGAGGTTAAGGAGAGGGGTAAACATCTGGGAATCATCTAGTCATCATAGAGGTTAAGGAGAGGGGTAAACAGCTGGGAATCATCTAGTCATCATAGAGGTTAAGGAGAGGGGCAAACAGCTGGGAATCATCTAGTCATCATAGAGGTTAAGGAGAGGGGTAAACATCTGGGAATCATCTAGTCATCTAGTCATCATAGAGGTTAAGGAGAGGGGTAAACATCTGGGAATCATCTAGTCATCTAGTCATCATAGAGGTTAAGGAGAGGGGCAAACGGCTGGGAATCATCTAGTCATCATAGAGGTTAAGGAGAGGGATAAACAGCTGGGAATCATCTAGTCATCATAGAGGTTAAGGAGAGGGGTACACAGCTGGGAATCATCTAGTCATCATAGAGGTTAAGGAGAGGGGTACACAGCTGGGAATCATCTAGTCATCATAGAGGTTAAGGAGAGGGGCAAACAGCTGGGAATCATCTAGTCATCATAGAGGTTAAGGAGAGGGGTAAACAGCTGGGAATCATCTAGTCATCATAGAGGTTAAGGAGAGGGGCAAACAGCTGGGAATCATCTAGTCATCATAGAGGTTAAGGAGAGGGGTAAACAGCTGGGAATCATCTAGTCATCATAGAGGTTAAGGAGAGGGGCAAACATCTGGGAATCATCTAGTCATCTAGTCATCATAGAGGTTAAGGAGAGGGGTAAACATCTGGGAATCATCTAGTCATCTAGTCATCATAGAGGTTAAGGAGAGGGGTAAACATCTGGGAATCATCTAGTCATCTAGTCATCATAGAGGTTAAGGAGAGGGGTAAACATCTGGGAATCATCTAGTCATCTAGTCATCATAGAGGTTAAGGAGAGGGGTAAACATCTGGGAATCATCTAGTCATCTAGTCATCATAGAGGATAAGGAGAGGGGTAAACAGCTGGGAATCATCTAGTCATCATAGAGGTTAAGGAGAGGGGTAAACATCTGGGAATCATCTAGTCATCATAGAGGTTAAGGAGAGGGGTAAACAGCTGGGAATCATCTAGTCATCATAGAGGTTAAGGAGAGGGGTAAACAGCTGGGAATCATCTAGTCATCATAGAGGTTAAGGAGAGGGGTAAACAGCTGGGAATCATCTAGTCATCATAGAGGTTAAGGAGAGGGGTAAACAGCTGGGAATCATCTAGTCATCATAGAGGTTAAGGACAGGGGTAAACAGCTGGGAATCATCTAGTCATCTAGTCATCATAGAGGTTAAGGAGAGGGGTAAACAGCTGGGAATCATCTAGTCATCATAGAGGTTAAGGAGAGGGGTAAACAGCTGGGAATCATCTAGAGGTTAAGGAGAGGGGTACACAGCTGGGAATCATCTAGTCATCATAGAGGTTAAGGAGAGGGGTAAACAGCTGGGAATCATCTAGTCATCATAGAGGTTAAGGAGAGGGGTAAACATCTGGGAATCATCTAGTCATCTAGTCATCATAGAGGTTAAGGAGAGGGGTAAACATCTGGGAATCATCTAGTCATCATAGAGGTTAAGGAGAGGGGCAAACATCTGGGAATCATCTAGTCATCATAGAGGTTAAGGAGAGGGGTAAACAGCTGGGAATCATCTAGTCATCATAGAGGTTAAGGAGAGGGGTAAACAGCTGGGAATCATCTAGTCATCATAGAGGTTAAGGAGAGGGGCAAACATCTGGGAATCATCTAGTCATCATAGAGGTTAAGGAGAGGGGTAAACAGTTGGGAATCATCTAGTCATCATAGAGGTTAAGGAGAGGGGTAAACAGCTGGGAATCATCTAGTCATCTAGTCATCATAGAGGTTAAGGAGAGGGGTAAACAGCTGGGAATCATCTAGTCATCATAGAGGTTAAGGAGAGGGGTACACAGCTGGGAATCATCTAGTCATCATAGAGGTTAAGGAGAGGGGTAAACATCTGGGAATCATCTAGTCATCATAGAGGTTAAGGAGAGGGGTAAACAGCTGGGAATCATCTAGTCATCATAGAGGTTAAGGAGAGGGGCAAACAGCTGGGAATCATCTAGTCATCATAGAGGTTAAGGAGAGGGGTAAACAGCTGGGAATCATCTAGTCATCATAGAGGTTAAGGAGAGGGGCAAACAGCTGGGAATCATCTAGTCATCATAGAGGTTAAGGAGAGGGGTAAACAGCTGGGAATCATCTAGTCATCATAGAGGTTAAGGAGAGGGGCAAACATCTGGGAATCATCTAGTCATCTAGTCATCATAGAGGTTAAGGAGAGGGGTAAACATCTGGGAATCATCTAGTCATCTAGTCATCATAGAGGTTAAGGAGAGGGGTAAACATCTGGGAATCATCTAGTCATCTAGTCATCATAGAGGTTAAGGAGAGGGGCAAACGGCTGGGAATCATCTAGTCATCATAGAGGTTAAGGAGAGGGATAAACAGCTGGGAATCTTCTAGTCATCATAGAGGTTAAGGAGAGGGGTACACAGCTGGGAATCATCTAGTCATCATAGAGGTTAAGGAGAGGGGTACACAGCTGGGAATCATCTAGTCATCATAGAGGTTAAGGAGAGGGGCAAACAGCTGGGAATCATCTAGTCATCATAGAGGTTAAGGAGAGGGGTAAACAGCTGGGAATCATCTAGTCATCATAGAGGTTAAGGAGAGGGGCAAACAGCTGGGAATCATCTAGTCATCATAGAGGTTAAGGAGAGGGGTAAACAGCTGGGAATCATCTAGTCATCATAGAGGTTAAGGAGAGGGGCAAACAGCTGGGAATCATCTAGTCATCATAGAGGTTAAGGAGAGGGGTAAACAGCTGGGAATCATCTAGTCATCATAGAGGTTAAGGAGAGGGGCAAACATCTGGGAATCATCTAGTCATCTAGTCATCATAGAGGTTAAGGAGAGGGGTAAACATCTGGGAATCATCTAGTCATCTAGTCATCATAGAGGTTAAGGAGAGGGGTAAACATCTGGGAATCATCTAGTCATCTAGTCATCATAGAGGTTAAGGAGAGGGGGGAAACATCTGGGAATCATCTAGTCATCTAGTCATCATAGAGGTTAAGGAGAGGGGTAAACATCTGGGAATCATCTAGTCATCTAGTCATCATAGAGGATAAGGAGAGGGGTAAACAGCTGGGAATCATCTAGTCATCATAGAGGTTAAGGAGAGGGGTAAACATCTGGGAATCATCTAGTCATCATAGAGGTTAAGGAGAGGGGTAAACAGCTGGGAATCATCTAGTCATCATAGAGGTTAAGGAGAGGGGTAAACAGCTGGGAATCATCTAGTCATCATAGAGGTTAAGGAGAGGGGTAAACAGCTGGGAATCATCTAGTCATCATAGAGGTTAAGGAGAGGGGTAAACATCTGGGAATCATCTAGTCATCATAGAGGTTAAGGAGAGGGGTAAACAGCTGGGAATCATCTAGTCATCATAGAGGTTAAGGAGAGGGGTAAACAGCTGGGAATCATCTAGTCATCATAGAGGTTAAGGAGAGGGGTAAACATCTGGGAATCATCTAGTCATCATAGAGGTTAAGGAGAGGGGCTGGGAAACATCATAGAGGTTAAGGAGAGGGGTAAACATCTGGGAATCATCTAGTCATCATAGAGGTTAAGGAGAGGGGTAAACAGCTGGGAATCATCTAGTCATCATAGAGGTTAAGGAGAGGGATAAACAGCTGGGAATCATCTAGTCATCATAGAGGTTAAGGAGAGGGGTAAACAGCTGGGAATCATCTAGTCATCATAGAGGTTAAGGAGAGGGGTAAACAGCTGGGAATCATCTAGTCATCATAGAGGTTAAGGAGAGGGGCAAACAGCTGGGAATCATCTAATCATCATAGAGGTTAAGGAGAGGGGTAAACAGCTGGGAATCATCTAGTCATCATAGAGGTTAAGGAGAGGGGTAAACAGCTGGGAATCATCTAGTCATCATAGAGGTTAAGGAGAGGGGTAAACAGCTGGGAATCATCTAGTCATCATAGAGGTTAAGGAGAGGGGCAAACAGCTGGGAATCATCTAGTCATCATAGAGGTTAAGGAGAGGGGTAAACATCTGGGAATCATCTAGTCATCATAGAGGTTAAGGAGAGGGGTAAACATCTGGGAATCATCTAGTCATCTAGTCATCATAGAGGTTAAGGAGAGGGGGGGTAAACATCTGGGAATCATCTAGTCATCTAGTCATCATAGAGGTTAAGGAGAGGGGTAAACATCTGGGAATCATCTAGTCATCTAGTCATCATAGAGGTTAAGGAGAGGGGCAAACGGCTGGGAATCATCTAGTCATCATAGAGGTTAAGGAGAGGGATAAACAGCTGGGAATCTTCTAGTCATCATAGAGGTTAAGGAGAGGGGTACACAGCTGGGAATCATCTAGTCATCATAGAGGTTAAGGAGAGGGGTACACAGCTGGGAATCATCTAGTCATCATAGAGGTTAAGGAGAGGGGCAAACAGCTGGGAATCATCTAGTCATCATAGAGGTTAAGGAGAGGGGTAAACAGCTGGGAATCATCTAGTCATCATAGAGGTTAAGGAGAGGGGCAAACAGCTGGGAATCATCTAGTCATCATAGAGGTTAAGGAGAGGGGTAAACAGCTGGGAATCATCTAGTCATCATAGAGGTTAAGGAGAGGGGCAAACAGCTGGGAATCATCTAGTCATCATAGAGGTTAAGGAGAGGGGTAAACAGCTGGGAATCATCTAGTCATCATAGAGGTTAAGGAGAGGGGCAAACATCTGGGAATCATCTAGTCATCTAGTCATCATAGAGGTTAAGGAGAGGGGTAAACATCTGGGAATCATCTAGTCATCTAGTCATCATAGAGGTTAAGGAGAGGGGTAAACATCTGGGAATCATCTAGTCATCTAGTCATCATAGAGGTTAAGGAGAGGGGTAAACATCTGGGAATCATCTAGTCATCTAGTCATCATAGAGGTTAAGGAGAGGGATAAACAGCTGGGAATCTTCTAGTCATCATAGAGGTTAAGGAGAGGGGTAAACAGCTGGGAATCATCTAGTCATCATAGAGGTTAAGGAGAGGGGTAAACAGCTGGGAATCATCTAGTCATCATAGAGGTTAAGGAGAGGGGTAAACAGCTGGGAATCATCTAGTCATCATAGAGGTTAAGGAGAGGGGTAAACAGCTGGGAATCATCTAGTCATCATAGAGGTTAAGGACAGGGGTAAACAGCTGGGAATCATCTAGTCATCTAGTCATCATAGAGGTTAAGGAGAGGGGTAAACAGCTGGGAATCATCTAGTCATCATAGAGGTTAAGGAGAGGGGTACACAGCTGGGAATCATCTAGTCATCATAGAGGTTAAGGAGAGGGGTACACAGCTGGGAATCATCTAGTCATCATAGAGGTTAAGGAGAGGGGTAAACATCTGGGAATCATCTAGTCATCTAGTCATCATAGAGGTTAAGGAGAGGGGTAAACATCTGGGAATCATCTAGTCATCATAGAGGTTAAGGAGAGGGGCAAACATCTGGGAATCATCTAGTCATCATAGAGGTTAAGGAGAGGGGTAAACAGCTGGGAATCATCTAGTCATCATAGAGGTTAAGGAGAGGGGTAAACAGCTGGGAATCATCTAGTCATCATAGAGGTTAAGGAGAGGGGCAAACATCTGGGAATCATCTAGTCATCATAGAGGTTAAGGAGAGGGGTAAACAGTTGGGAATCATCTAGTCATCATCATAGAGGTTAAGGAGAGGGGTAAACAGCTGGGAATCATCTAGTCATCTAGTCATCATAGAGGTTAAGGAGAGGGGTAAACAGCTGGGAATCATCTAGTCATCATAGAGGTTAAGGAGAGGGGTACACAGCTGGGAATCATCTAGTCATCATAGAGGTTAAGGAGAGGGGTAAACATCTGGGAATCATCTAGTCATCATAGAGGTTAAGGAGAGGGGTAAACAGCTGGGAATCATCTAGTCATCATAGAGGTTAAGGAGAGGGGCAAACAGCTGGGAATCATCTAGTCATCATAGAGGTTAAGGAGAGGGGTAAACATCTGGGAATCATCTAGTCATCTAGTCATCATAGAGGTTAAGGAGAGGGGTAAACATCTGGGAATCATCTAGTCATCTAGTCATCATAGAGGTTAAGGAGAGGGGCAAACGGCTGGGAATCATCTAGTCATCATAGAGGTTAAGCAGAGGGATAAACAGCTGGGAATCTTCTAGTCATCATAGAGGTTAAGGAGAGGGGTACACAGCTGGGAATCATCTAGTCATCATAGAGGTTAAGGAGAGGGGCAAACATCTGGGAATCATCTAGTCATCATAGAGGTTAAGGAGAGGGGTAAACAGTTGGGAATCATCTAGTCATCATAGAGGTTAAGGAGAGGGGTAAACAGCTGGGAATCATCTAGTCATCTAGTCATCATAGAGGTTAAGGAGAGGGGTAAACAGCTGGGAATCATCTAGTCATCATAGAGGTTAAGGAGAGGGGTAAACATCTGGGAATCATCTAGTCATCTAGTCATCATAGAGGTTAAGGAGAGGGGTAAACAGCTGGGAATCATCTAGTCATCATAGAGGTTAAGGAGAGGGGTAAACAGCTGGGAATCATCTAGTCATCATAGAGGTTAAGGAGAGGGGCAAACATCTGGGAATCATCTAGTCATCATAGAGGTTAAGGAGAGGGGTAAACAGTTGGGAATCATCTAGTCATCATAGAGGTTAAGGAGAGGGGTAACAGCTGGGAATCATCTAGTCATCTAGTCATCATAGAGGTTAAGGAGAGGGGTAAACAGCTGGGAATCATCTAGTCATCATAGAGGTTAAGGAGAGGGGTAAACAGCTGGGAATCATCTAGTCATCTAGTCATCATAGAGGTTAAGGAGAGGGGCAAACAGCTGGGAATCATCTAGTCATCATAGAGGTTAAGGAGAGGGGTAAACAGCTGGGAATCATCTAGTCATCATAGAGGTTAAGGAGAGGGGCAAACAGCTGGGAATCATCTAGTCATCATAGAGGTTAAGGAGAGGGGTAAACAGCTGGGAATCATCTAGTCATCATAGAGGTTAAGGAGAGGGGCAAACATCTGGGAATCATCTAGTCATCTAGTCATCATAGAGGTTAAGGAGAGGGGTAAACATCTGGGAATCATCTAGTCATCTAGTCATCATAGAGGTTAAGGAGAGGGGTAAACATCTGGGAATCATCTAGTCATCTAGTCATCATAGAGGTTAAGGAGAGGGGTAAACATCTGGGAATCATCTAGTCATCTAGTCATCATAGAGGTTAAGGAGAGGGGTAAACATCTGGGAATCATCTAGTCATCTAGTCATCATAGAGGTTAAGGAGAGGGGCAAACGGCTGGGAATCATCTAGTCATCATAGAGGTTAAGGAGAGGGATAAACAGCTGGGAATCTTCTAGTCATCATAGAGGTTAAGGAGAGGGGTAAACAGCTGGGAATCATCTAGTCATCATAGAGGTTAAGGAGAGGGGTAAACATCTGGGAATCATCTAGTCATCTAGTCATCATAGAGGTTAAGGAGAGGGGTAAACAGCTGGGAATCATCTAGTCATCATAGAGGTTAAGGAGAGGGGTAAACAGCTGGGAATCATCTAGTCATCATAGAGGTTAAGGAGAGGGGTAAACAGCTGGGAATCATCTAGTCATCTAGTCATCATAGAGGTTAAGGAGAGGGGCAAACAGCTGGGAATCATCTAGTCATCATAGAGGTTAAGGAGAGGGGTAAACAGCTGGGAATCATCCATTCATCATAGAACCTCTTTAGGCTAGGGGGCAGTATTTTGATGTGTGGATGAAAAACGTGCCCAAAGTAAACTGCCTATTTCTCAGGCCCAGAAGCTAGAATATGCATATAATTGGCATAAACTGTCAAAATATTGTCTGTGAGGATAACAGAACTGATATGGCAGGTGAAAACCTGAGGAAAATCCATCCAGGAAGTGCTGTTTTTCTGAAACTACTGTTTTTGCTCAGTACGTTACTAAATTCCTCCATCAGCTCACTATGCAACAACATTTCTCTATCAGCTCAGTATTTTACTAAATTCCTCCATCAACTCAGTACGTTTCTAAATTCCTCCATCAGCTCAGTACGTTACTAAATTCCTCCATCAGCTCAGTACGTTACTAAATTCCTCCATCAGCTCAGTACATTATTAGATTCCTCCATCAGCTCAGTACATTATTAAATTCCTCCATCAGCTCAGTACGTTACAAATTTCTCCATCAGCTCAGTACATTATTAAATTCCTGTTATGCAGGTGAAGTGAGGACCCAAAAGCGACTTAACAGAAACAGAGTTTATTCAAGTCCACAACAGAAAACGACAAATCCCGAATCCATAACAGAAATCCTCTAGTCTGTAGAGGGGAAGGACAGGAGAAGCGGCCGCAGACTGCAGGTCGCTTCGGGTAGGCGCAGGCCATAGCTGACAGAGACACCTGCTCACACGCAGCATCTGATGAAGGCAAAAACACGACAGGACGGAACAAGAACACAGTACAGCAAACAAGGATCCGACAAGGACAGAAGCGGAAACAGAGGGAGAAATAGGGACTCTAATCAGAGGGCAAAATAGGGGACAGGTGTGAAAGAGTAAACGAGGTAGTTAGGAGAATGAGGAACAGCTGGGAGCAGGAACGGAACGATAGAGAGATAGAGAGAGGGAAAGAACCTAATAAGACCAGCAGGGGGAAACGAATAGAAGAGAAAGCACAGGGACAAGACATGACAATCTATGACAAAACATGACAATTCCTCCATCAGCTCAGTATTTTACAAAATTCCTCCATCAGCTGTGACAAGAGGTTTCTTTCATAAGTTGAGAAATGTAAATTTGTTTTACATGCCATGATCAGCGAGCAAATAATAAATGGATAAATAATATTCCATCCTATTAAGGATCGGCCTCTTTGTTTTGTTGCCTAAAATGACATACCCAAATCTAACTGCCTGTAGCTCAGGCCCTGAAGCAAGTATTTGCATTTTCTTGGTACCATTTAAAAGGAAACACTTTGAGGTTTGTGGAAATGTGAAAGGAATGTAGGAGAATATAAGACATTAAATATGGTAAAGGATAATAGAAAGAAAAAAAAACGGGTTTTTTGTATTACTTTTGTACCATCCTCTTTGAAATGCAGGAGAAAGGCCATAATGTATTATTCCAGCACAGGTGCAATTTAGATATTGGCCACTAGATAGAAGCAGTGTGTGTGCAAAGTTTAAGTCTGATCCAATGAATCATTGCATTTCTATTCAAAGTTTTGTATCAAGACTGCCCAAATGTGCCTAATTTGTTTATTAATAACTTTTAGTGGTATTCTTTCACTATAATAGCTACTGTAAATTGGACAGTGATTTACAGTAGCTATTACAGCAATTGTTTGAGGACAACGCCCCACATCAAAATAATTTCCCACCGGTACAGGTTTCATACATTCACATATAAAGATTAAATATTCACATACTTCTTGAAAATCGTCTTCTGATTTGTCATCCAAAGGGTATAATATGCTATAATGCTATAATGCTATATGCTATAATATGTAGTGTCATTTTGTTAGATAAAAATATTTTTATATCCCAAAAAGTCTGTTTAGTTGGCACCATCAATTTGAGTAACCCACTCATTCAACTTGCAGAGAAAGGAATCTGAAAATGTACCCCTAAACTTTGTTTCAACAAGTCAAAATACATTTCTATTCACTCCACTGACACCCTAAAATGTAATCAAACTATACTATTTCTTTCGGAAAGAAGTATGTTCAATATGAAATCGATTTGAGCAGGTTTCGCAACTTCGGCATGGTGCACAAAAACACAGATTTCCAAGACTGTGTCCTCATTTCTTAATAGTTTTTGAAGTTACAAGCCTGAAACCTTAAACATAGACTGCTGACACCCTGTCAAAGCCATAGGAATGGCATCCAGGGAGCTATTTTACAATTTGATCTTTCTCTTGCATTTCTAAGAGGTTCGTCTCTCAAAATATACAAAATCCGGGTGGTTTTCTTTGGATGTTCTCCTACTATATATATTGTGCTATATTCTCCTACTATATATATTGTGCTATATTCTCCTACTATATATATTGTGCTATATTCTCCTACTATATATATTGTGCTATATTCTCCAACTATATATATTGTGCTATATTCTCCTACTATATATATTGTGCTATATTCTCCTACTATATATATTGTGCTATATTCTCCTACATTATTTTAACATGTCTACAAAATTCAAAGCGTTTTCTTTCCAATGGTACCAATTATAAGCATAGCCTGGCTTCAGGGCCTGAGCAACAGGCAGTTTACCCTGGGTTAGTAATTCAGGTGGAAATGGAGAAAAAGGGGCCTAAGAAGCTCTAGCTACTTCGTTTCAACTCACAAAATACCTCTTCCATTGGTGTAACATATCACTAATCACAGTTTAAATCTGGTAATCATAGATTTACCAATCCACATTTAAAATTAAGTGGTGCATCACATCTCTGATTAATTATAAACCTAGATGTACAAAACCTATATTAGCTCTAACCCTAAATTAATTTAAACCATGTTTGTGCAACCCACCCCTGTTCTCCTAAATGTTTCCTAAATAGTGAATAGCCTGCATTACTTGGAGATATAGTCTGCCAGTGTTAGAGAAAGTAGTGCCGGTACTGTTCACTTTATCCTGTTCAGAAAGTAGTGCCGGTACTGTTCACTTTATCCTGTTCAGAAAGTAGTGCCGGTACTGTTCACTTTATCCTGCTCAGAAAGTAGTGCCGGTACTGTTCACTTTATCCTGTTCAGAAAGTAGTGCCGGTACTGTTCACTTTATCCTGTTCAGAAAGTAGTGCCGGTACTGTTCACTTTATCCTGCTCAGAAAGTAGTGCCGGTATTGTTCACTTTATCCTGCTCAGAAAGTAGTGCCGGTACTGTTCACTTTATCCTGTTCAGAAAGTAGTGCCGGTACTGTTCACTTTATCCTGCTCAGAAAGTAGTGCCGGTACTGTTCACTTTATCCTGTTCAGAAAGTAGTGCCGGTAATGTTCACTTTATCCTGTTCAGAAAGTAGTGCCGGTAATGTTCACTTTATCCTGTTCTGAAAGTAGTGCCGGTAATGTTCACTTTATCCTGTTCAGAAAGTAGTGCCGGTACTGTTCACTTTATCCTGCTCAGAAAGTAGTGCCGGTACTGTTCACTTTATCCTGTTCAGAAAGTAGTGCCGGTAATGTTCACTTTATCCTGTTCAGAAAGTAGTGCCGGTAATGTTCACTTTATCCTGTTCTGAAAGTAGTGCACTTTATCCTGTTCTGTAATGTTCACTTTATCCTGTTCTGAAAGTAGTGCCGGTACTGTTCACTTTATCCTGTTCACTTTATCCTGTTCAGAAAGTAGTGCCGGTACTGTTCACTTTATCCTGTTCAGAAAGTAGTGCTGGTACTGTTCACTTTATCCTGCTCAGAAAGTAGTGCCGGTACTGTTCACTTTATCCTGTTCAGAAAGTAGTGCCGGTAATGTTCACTTTATCCTGTTCAGAAAGTAGTGCCGGTACTGTTCACTTTATCCTGTTCATAAAGTAGTGCCGGTACTGTTCACTTTATCCTGTTCAGAAAGTAGTGCCGGTACTGTTCACTTTATCCTGCTCAGAAAGTAGTGCCGGTACTGTTCACTTTATCCTGTTCAGAAAGTAGTGCCGGTACTGTTCACTTTATCCTGTTCAGAAAGTAGTGCCGGTACTGTTCACTTTATCCTGTTCAGAAAGTAGTGCCGGTACTGTTCACTTTATCCTGCTCAGAAAGTAGTGCCGGTACTGTTCACTTTATCCTGTTCAGAAAGTAGTGCCGGTAATGTTCACTTTATCCTGTTCAGAAAGTAGTGCCGGTACTGTTCACTTTATCCTGTTCAGAAAGTAGTGCCGGTAATGTTCACTTTATCCTGTTCAGAAAGTAGTGCCGGTACTGTTCACTTTATCCTGCTCAGAAAGTAGTGCCGGTAATGTTCACTTTATCCTGTTCAGAAAGTAGTGCCGGTACTGTTCACTTTATCCTGCTCAGAAAGTAGTGCCGGTACTGTTCACTTTATCCTGTTCAGAAAGTAGTGCCGGTAATGTTCACTTTATCCTGTTCAGAAAGTAGTGCCGGTAATGTTCACTTTATCCTGTTCAGAAAGTAGTGCCGGTACTGTTCACTTTATCCTGCTCAGAAAGTAGTGCCGGTACTGTTCACTTTATCCTGCTCAGAAAGTAGTGCCGGTACTGTTCACTTTATCCTGTTCAGAAAGTAGTGCCGGTAATGTTCACTTTATCCTGTTCAGAAAGTAGTGCCGGTACTGTTCACTTTATCCTGTTCAGAAAGTAGTGCCGGTACTGTTCACTTTATCCTGCTCAAATTGCGGACAGTAGGGTTTGTTTACAGACATAAGGGGGCCAGTCTGGTCTGACACATGTTTAAATGTGCAATTACAGTAACTATTTAAGTGGACAGTTTAACATTCTCCTCAAGTGAGGTGATTATGGTTGAATGCTGGGGGCCTGATTGGCTCATGTCTGTTATGGCTTGAACCAGTGGTGAGGAGTAACCATGCACCAACACAATGCTAAGGCTCCAGAAGTGGGTTACTGTGCCTCCTCTTGATCCATTAAATGTTTTATTTTTTGCCTTAAAAGACCATGGCAGCATGTTTGGGTTCCTACAGACGTTGGGGCCCAGAGCAAGGTCCCCAAGGAAAGACAGAGATGCTGAGACAGTAGTGGTACCCCAGAATGACAGCTACACCCAATGCACTTCCCTCTTTAACCAGGAAGTACTACAGGTAGGAACCAATCACCTTTCTCTTTAACCAGGAAGTACTACAGGTACGAACCAATCACCTTTCTCTTTAACCAGGAAGTATGACAGGTAGGAACCAATCACTGTTCTCTTTAACCAGGAAGTACTACAGGTAAGAACCAATCACCTGCCTCTTTAACCAGGAAGTACTACAGGTAGGAACCAATCATCCTTAAAGGGACAGTACCCTCAGCAACCACAGTCAAACTAATGTTTATAGTTCATAAGACATGGTCAATAGATTGATTTGATTAGTGTTTTCCTGTTGGTTAATACATGCCTGATCAGCTTGAGCAAAAGCACTGCAGTAATGGGTTGGCAGAAAAACAAGCATCATGTCAGGGAGAAGGAATGGAGACCTTGTCCCATAATCCCTAGAGCAGAACAGAATGTTGAGTTATTTAGATTCTGTCCCGAGTATGAGCTATGAAGCGCAGGAGGGAAGTCGAGGAGGAGGGGGAGGTCTGGGAGAAGAGTAGAGAGGGGGAGAGGCAATGGGAGGAAGAAGCGGAGGGGTGATGGGAGGGGCGGGAGTGAGGCAACAGCCAAAAGGGAAGAAATGATTTGTGGATGACATCATTGTCTGGCTCCATGTCTTCATGCCTCCTGAAGAGTAACCCTAACCCAGTACACAACAACCAGCCAGCCAACCAGGCAGAACAACCCTAACCCAGTACACAACAACCAGCCAGCCAACCAGGCAGAACAACACTAACCCAGTACACAACCAGCCAGCCAACCAGGCAGAACAACCCTAACCCAGTACACAACAACCAGCCAGCCAACCAGGCAGAACAACACTAACCCAGTACAGAACAACCAGCCAGCCAACCAGGCAGAACAACACTAACCCAGTACAGAACAACCAGCCACCCAACCAGGCAGAACAACACTAACCCTAACCCAGTACACAACAACCAGCCAGCCAACCAGGCAGAACAACACTAACCCAGTACAGAACAACCAGCCAGCCAACCAGGCAGAACAACACTAACCCTAACCCAGTACAGAACAACCAGCCAACCAACCAGGCAGAACAACACTAACCCAGTACAGAACAACCAGCCAGCCAACCAGGCAGAACAACACTAACCCTAACCCAGTACAGAACAACCAGCCACCCAACCAGGCAGAACAACACTAACCCAGTACAGAACAACCAGCCACCCAACCAGGCAGAACAACACTAACCCAGTACACAACAACCAGCCAGCCAACCAGGCAGAACAACACTAACCCAGTACACAACAACCAGCCAGCCAACCAGGCAGAACAACACTAACCCAGTACAGAACAACCAGCCAGCCAACCAGGCAGAACAACACTAACCCTAACCCAGTACAGAACAACCAGCCAACCAACCAGGCGGTCTGCAGCTGGTCTGTCTCTCGTGACAGTCTGCCTGTGTGTCTCGTGGCAGGCTGGCTGTCTGTCTGCCTGTCTTTCTGGGTCTATTTAAAATAGCCTGTCTGTCTCTTGGCTGCTTTGTAAAAAATCTCAGCTTTCTGCAACTCACTTCCATGGTAGAGAGGAACTAGAGGAATAGGTATTATAAGCTTCAGTTCAGCATAATTGGTTATTGGACACATTGTCATCGTTACTGTAGCCAATTAGAACTGTTTCCTGTCCACCTGACCTGTTCGGTTGCTAGGCTACCAGTGATACATTGGTCCTTAGCGACCTTGGCTTATAGAATTTTGATGGGGTCAAATGATTAATAAATTACAGAAATCCATGTGGAAAAGTTGCATATATCAGCTTCCCATGCTTTGTGGGTGTAAAAAATTGCTAGATTTGGATCGACAGGACATTGTTTTTATTATCAGGTCAAAACAGGAAGCAGCAGGAAGAAACAAAGAAACATAACTTCCTTTGCGAGGTCATTATGGTCTGTATGCTATGGAGGAGATGAGCAGAGGCCTGGTTAGGAAGGGAGCAGAGGAGGCCTGGTTACGAGGTGAGGCCTGGTTTGGAGGGGAGGCCTGGTTAGGAGGGGAGGCCTGGTTAGGAGAAGAGCAGAGGAGGCCTGTTGAGGAGTGGTGCAGAGGAGGCCTGGTTAGGAGGGGAGGCCTGGTTTGGAGGAGAGGCCTGGTTAGGAGAAGAGCAGAGGAGGCCTGTTGAGGAGGGGTGCAGAGGAGGCCTGGTCAGGAGGGGAGGCCTGGTAAGGAGAAGAGCAGAGGAGGCCTGGTCAGGAGGGGAGGCCTGGTCAGGAGGCGAGGCCTGGTAAGGAGAAGAGCAGAGGAGGCCTGGTCAGGAGGGGAGGCATGGTCAGGAGGGGAGGCCTGGTCAGGAGGGGAGGCCTGGTAAGGAGAAGAGCAGAGGAGGCCTGGTCAGGAGGGGAGGCCTGGTCAGGAGGGGAGGCCTGGTCAGGAGGCGAGGCCTGGTAAGGAGAAGAGCAGAGGAGGCCTGGTCAGGAGGGGAGGCCTGGTCAGGAGGGGAGGCCTGGTCAGGAGGCGAGGCCTGGTAAGGAGAAGAGCAGAGGAGGCCTGGTCAGGAGGGGAGGCCTGGTCAGGAGGGGAGGCCTGGTCAGGAGGGGAGGCCTGGTCAGGAGGCGAGGCCTGGTAAGGAGAAGAGCAGAGGAGGCCTGGTCAGGAGGGGAGGCATGGTCAGGAGGGGAGGCCTGGTCAGGAGGGGAGGCCTGGTAAGGAGAAGAGCAGAGGAGGCCTGGTCAGGAGGGGAGGCCTGGTCAGGAGGGGAGGCCTGGTCAGGAGGGGAGGCCTGGTCAGGAGAAGAGCAGATGAGGCCTGGTCAGGAGGGGAGGCCTGGTCAGGAGGAGAGGCCTGGTAAGGAGAAGAGCAGAGGAGGCCAGGTTAGGAGAAGAGCAGAGGAGGCCTGGTTAGGAGGAGAGGCCTGGTTAGGAGGAGAGGCCTGGTTAGGAGGAGAGGCCTGGTAGGAGGAGAGGCCTGGTTAGGAGTGGAGCAGAGGAGGCCTGGTTAGGAGGAGAGGCCTGGTTAGGAGGAGAGGCCTGGTTAGGAGGAGAGGCCTGGTTAGAGGAGCACAGCAACACCTCCATGTCACTACACGTCTCCAGGGAGCTCTACATTTAAAGACTCCTCTCTTTGAGGAGAGATGACATCATATTTTAATGTTATGCAAATACGCTTTTGTGGTTTCCAAGTGATTTCAGGTTTTGATGGTTAGTTGACATGAAAGTCGTAGACGAGCCCAAAGAGATACAGTATCATGTTTTGTTTCATTCTGTGGTCAAGCCCTTCGTTAGAGCACTTCACTAGAGCCTTTTACTCAAAGTACCCCTTAGAAGTCTGCAAGAGACCTCTAGCTGTTTCACTGGAGTTGTGAAGGTGGGATATAGGGTGCTCCCCAAATGGCACTACTTTTGACCCCCAGTCAAATGTAGTGCATGTTAAAGGGAATAGGGTGTCATTTGAGTTTCATGGTCATCTGTTTAACCATCATCTCTTACCACCATCTCCCTCCCTAGCCTTGGGACACTATAATAACAGCACTGTGTAGATGGACTCTTTGTGTTACGATCAGAGTGAAACAGACCATTAACCATAATGCTTTATAAGATCCATATGACTACTGTGCCGTTGGTGGGCTTTCTGACAGCTACAGACAGTTACAGATACATTTCACACCAAACTGTAGTGTTCTTCAGCTCCTGAGTCTGGCCACCTGACTCAGGCCGCTGTTCTCTCCAGGAAGGGCAGCAGTTCAGAAAGAGGATCTGCGTCCCAAATTGCACCCTATTCCATATGGGCACTGGTCAAATAGCACTCTATTCCTTATGGGCCCTGATCAAATAGCACCCTAGTCCCTATGGGCCCTGGTCAAATAGCACTCTATTCCTCATGGGCCTTGGTCAAATTGCACCCTATTCCTCATGGGCCTTGGTCAAATTGCACCCTATTCCTCATGGGCCTTGGTCAAATTGCACCCTATTCCTCATGGGCCTTGGTCAAATTGCACCCTATTCCTCATGGGCCCTGGTCAACTGGCACTCTATTCCTTATGGGCCCTGGTCAAATAGCACTCTATTCCTTATGGGCCCTGGTCAAATAGCACTCTATTCTTATGGGCCTTGGTCAAATGGCACCTTATTCCCTATGGGCCCTGGTCAAATGGCACTCTATTCCCCAGGGGCCCTGGTCAAATAGCACTCTATTCCTTATGGGCACTGGTCAAATAGCACTCTATTCCTTATGGGCCCTGGTCAAATTGCACCCTATTCCTCATGGGCCTTGGTCAAATTGCACCCTATTCCTCATGGGCCTTGGTCAAATTGCACCCTATTCCTCATGGGCCCTGGTCAAATGGCACTCTATTCCTTATGGGCCCTGGTCAAATAGCACTCTATTCCTTATGGGCCCTGGTCAAATAGCACCCTAGTCCCTATGGGCCCTGGTCAAGCCAGCATGTTACATGTGCAACAAGAGGGAAAAAAACTCTAGACCACCTTTATTCCACACACAGTGATACGTACAAGCTCTCCCTTGTCCTCCATTTGCTAAATCTGACCATAATTCTATCCTCCTGATTCCCGCTTAAAAGCAAAAACTAAAGCAGGAAGTACCAGTGACTCGCTCAATACGGAAGTGGTCAGATGACGTGGATGCTAAGCTACAGGACTGTTTTGCTAACACAGATTTGAATATATTCCAGGACTCATCCGATGGTATTGAGGAGTACACCACATCAGTCATTGGCTTCATCAATAAGTGCATTGATGACGTCGTCCCCACAGTGACCGTACGTACATACCCCAACCAGAAGCCATGGATTATAGGCATCCAGTGACACAAACCTACTAGATGAGCTAAACAACTTCTGTGCTCGCAATTAACACTGAAACATGCATGAGAGTGCCAGCTGTTCCAGACGCCTGTCTGATCACGCTCAACGTAGCCGATGTGAGCATGACCTTTCAACAGGTCAAAATTCATAAGGCCGCAGGGCCAGCTGAAGTACCAGGACATCTACTGTGAGCATGAGCTGACCAACTGTCAAGTGTCTTCACTGACATTTTCAACCTCTCCCTGTCTGAGTCTGTCATACCAACATGTTTCAAGCAGACCACCATAGTCCCTGTGCCCAAGAACACCAAGGTAACCTGCCTAAATGACCAACGACACGTAGCACTCATGTCTGTAGCCATGAAGTGCTTTGAAAGGCTGGTCATGGCTCTCATCAAGACCATTATCCCAGAAACCCTAGACCCACTCCAATTTGCATACATCCCCAACAGATCCACAGATTATGTCATCTCTATTGCACTCCACACTGCCCTTTCCCACTTCGACTAAAGGGACACCTATGTGAGAATGCTGTTCATTGACTACAGCTCAGCGTTCAACACCATAGTGCCCTCAAAGGTCATCACTAAGCTAAGGACCCTGGGACTAAACACCTCCCTCTGCAACTGGATCCTGGACTTCCTGACTGGCCACACCCAGGACCTAAGGGTAGGCAACAACACATCTGCCACGTTGATCCTCAACACGGCGACCCCTCAGTGGTTCATGCTTAGTCCCCTCCTCTACTCCCTGTTTACCCATGACTGCGTGGCCAAGCACGACTCCAAAACCATCATTAAGTTTGCTGACGACAACGGTGGTAGGCCTGATCACAGACAACGATGAGACAGCCTATAGGGAGGTCAGAGACCTAGAAGTGTGGTGCCAGGACAACAACCTCTCCCTCAATGTGATCAAGACAAAGGAGATTATCGTGGATTACAGGAAAAGGAGGGCCAGGCACGCCCCCATTCTCATCGATATGGCTGTAGGGGAACAGGTTGAGATCCTACAAGTGTCTTGGTGTCCACATCACCGACAAACTATCATGGTCCAAACACACCAAGACAGTCGTGAAGAGGACATGACATTGCCTATTTCCTGTCAGGAAACTGAACATATTTGGCATGGGTCCCCAGATCCTCAAAAAGTTATACAGCTGCACCATCGAGAGCAGGTTGCATCTGGTTGCATCACCACCTGCTGCTCGGCCTTTGACCACAAATACAGAGGCCCAGTACATTACTGGGGCCAAGCTTCTTCTCATCCAAGACCTCTATACTAGGCGGTGTCAGAAGAAAGCCCTAAAAAATTGTCTAAGACTCCAGCCACCTTAGTCATAGACTGTTTTCTCTGCTACCGCACGTCAAGCGGTACCAGAGCGCAAAGTCCAGGTCCAAAAGACTTCTGAACAGCTTCTACCACCAAACCATAAGACTGCTGACGAGCTTCTACCACCAAACCAAAAGACTTCTGAACAGCTTCTACCACCAAACCATAAGACTGCTGAACAGCTTCTACCACCAAACCATAAGACTTCTGAACAGCTTCTACCACCAAACCATAAGACTGCTGAACAGCTTCTACCACCAAACCATAAGACTGCTGACCAGCTTCTACCACCAAACCATAAGACTGCTGACCAGCTTCTACCACCAAACCATAAGACTGCTGACCAGCTTCTACCACCAAACCATAAGACTGCTGAACAGCTTCTACCACCAAACCATAAGACTGCTGACCAGCTTCTACCACCAAACCATAAGACTGCTGACCAGCTTCTACCACCAAACCATAAGACTGCTGACCAGCTCATCAAATGTCTACACCTGTTGTATTCAGCATTTCATGGTTATGTCTACTATACCTGTTGTATTCAGCATTTCATGGTTAGTCTACTATACCTGTTGTATTCAGCATTTCATGGTTATGTCTACTACCTGTTGTATTCAGCATTTCATGGTTATGTCTACTACACCTGTTGTATTCAGCATTTCATGGTTATGTCTACTACACCTGTTGTATTCAGCATTTCATGGTTATGTCTACTACACCTGTTGTATTCAGCATTTCATGGTTATGTCTACTACACCTGTTGTATTCAGCATTTCATGGTTATGTCTACTATACCTGTTGTATTCAGCATTTCATGGTTATGTCTACTACACCTGTTGTATTCAGCATTTCATGGTTATGTCTACTACACCTGTTGTATTCAGCATTTCATGGTTATGTCTACTATACCTGTTGTATTCAGCATTTCATGGTCTGGTCTACACCTGTTGTATTCAGCATTTCATGGTTATGTCTACACCTGTTGTATTCAGCATTTCATGGTTATGTCTACACCTGTTGTATTCAGCATTTCATGGTTAGGTCTACTACACCTGTTGTATTCAGCATTTCATGGTTATGTCTACTACACCTGTTGTATTCAGCATTTCATGGTTATGTCTACTATACCTGTTGTATTCAGCATTTCATGGTTAGGTCTACTATACCTGTTGTATTCAGCATTTCATGGTTATGTCTACTATACCTGTTGTATTCAGCATTTCATGGTTATGTCTACTACACCTGTTGTATTCAGCATTTCATGGTTATGTCTACACCTGTTGTATTCAGCATTTCATGGTTAGGTCTACTACACCTGTTGTATTCAGCATTTCATGGTTATGTCTACACCTGTTGTATTCAGCATTTCATGGTTAGGTCTACTACACCTGTTGTATTCAGCATTTCATGGTTATGTCTACTATACCTGTTGTATTCAGCATTTCATGGTTAGGTCTACTACACCTGTTGTATTCAGCATTTCATGGTTATGTCTACTATACCTGTTGTATTCAGCATTTCATGGTTATGTCTACACCTGTTGTATTCAGCATTTCATGGTTATGTCTACTATACCTGTTGTATTCAGCATTTCATGGTTATGTCTACTATACCTGTTGTATTCAGCATTTCATGGTTATGGTCTACTACCTGTTGTATTCAGCATTTCATGGTTATGTCTACTACCTGTTGTATTCAGCATTTCATGGTTATGTCTACTACACCTGTTGTATTCAGCATTTCATGGTTATGTCTACTATACCTGTTGTATTCAGCATTTCATGGTTATGTCTACTACACCTGTTGTATTCAGCATTTCATGGTTATGTCTACTATACCTGTTGTATTCAGCATTTCATGGTTATGTCTACTATACCTGTTGTATTCAGCATTTCATGGTTATGTCTACTACACCTGTTGTATTCAGCATTTTCATGGTTATGTCTACTATTCAGCATTTCATGGTTATGTCTACTACACTGTTGTATTCAGCATTTCATGGTTATGTCTACTACACCTGTTGTATTCAGCATTTCATGGTTATGTCTACTATACCTGTTGTATTCAGCATTTCATGGTTATGTCTACTATACCTGTTGTATTCAGCATTTCATGGTTATGTCTACTACACCTGTTGTATTCAGCATTTCATGGTTATGTCTACTATACCTGTTGTATTCAGCATTTCATGGTCTGGTCTACTATACCTGTTGTATTCAGCATTTCATGGTTATGGTCTACTATACCTGTTGTATTCAGCATTTCATGGTTATGTCTACACCTGTTGTATTCAGCATTTCATGGTTATGTCTACTACACCTGTTGTATTCAGCATTTCATGGTTATGTCTACTATACCTGTTGTATTCAGCATTTCATGGTTATGTCTACACCTGTTGTATTCAGCATTTCATGGTTAGGTCTACTATACCTGTTGTATTCAGCATTTCATGGTTATGTCTTTCACTACTACCTGTTGTATTCAGCATTTCATGGTTAGGTCTACTATACCTGTTGTATTCAGCATTTCAGCATTTCAGCATTTCATGGTTATGTCTACTACTACCTGTTGTATTCAGCATTTCATGGTTATGTCTACACCTGTTGTATTCAGCATTTCATGGTTATGTCTACACCTGTTGTATTCAGCATTTCATGGTTATGTCTACTATACCTGTTGTATTCAGCATTTCATGGTTATGTCTACTACACCTGTTGTATTCAGCATTTCATGGTTATGTCTACTATACCTGTTGTATTCAGCATTTCATGGTTATGTCTACTACACCTGTTGTATTCAGCATTTCATGTTGTATTCAGCATTTCATGGTCTACTATACCTGTTGTATTCAGCATTTCATGGTTATGTCTACTATACCTGTTGTATTCAGCATTTCATGGTTATGTCTACTATACCTGTTGTATTCAGCATTTCATGGTTATGTCTACTATACCTGTTGTATTCAGCATTTCATGGTCTGGTCTACTATACCTGTTGTATTCAGCATTTCATGGTTAGGTCTACTATACCTGTTGTATTCAGCATTTCATGGTTAGGTCTACTATACCTGTTGTATTCAGCATTTCATGGTTATGTCTACTATACCTGTTGTATTCAGCATTTCATGGTTATGTCTACTACACCTGTTGTA
Organism: Oncorhynchus gorbuscha; assembly: GCF_021184085.1. Lineage (NCBI taxonomy): Eukaryota > Metazoa > Chordata > Actinopteri > Salmoniformes > Salmonidae > Oncorhynchus > Oncorhynchus gorbuscha. Next base: position 432,443 of record NC_060183.1, read on the forward strand.
TTCAGCATTTCATGGTTATGTCTACTATACCTGTTGTATTCAGCATTTCATGGTTATGTCTACACCTGTTGTATTCAGCATTTCATGGTTATGTCTACTATACCTGTTGTATTCAGCATTTCATGGTTATGTCTACTATACCTGTTGTATTCAGCATTTCATGGTTATGTCTACTATACCTGTTGTATTCAGCATTTCATGGTTATGTCTACTATACCTGTTGTATTCAGCATTTCATGGTTATGTTGTATTCAGCATTTCATGGTTATGTACTACACCTGTTGTATACCTGTTGTATTCAGCATTTCATGGTTAGGTCTACTATACCTGTTGTATTCAGCATTTCATGGTTAGGTCTACTATACCTGTTGTATTCAGCATTTCATGGTTATGTCTACTATACCTGTTGTATTCAGCATTTCATGGTTAGGTCTACTACCTGTTGTATTCAGCATTTAATTGTTTTTGTTGTTTTCTTCTTGGCAGCAGCCTCTGAGGTGTTGAGTAGCCGGGTTGAGTAGCCGGGTTGAGTAGCCGGGTTGAGTAGCCGGGTTGAGTAGCCGGGTTGAGTAGCCGGGTTGAGTAGCCGGGTTGAGTAGCCCGGTTGTATTCAGCATTTCAGCCGAGTAGCCGGGTTGAGTAGCCGGGTTGAGGAGCCGGGTTGAGTAGCCGGGTTGAGTAGCCGGGTTGAGTAGCCGGGTTGAGGAGCCGGGTTGAGGAGCCGGGTTGAGTAGCCGGGTTGAGTAGCCGGGTTGAGTAGCCGGGTTGAGTAGCCTGGTGGTAGCCGGTTTGTGATGGCTGTTTAACAGTCTGATAGCTTTGAGAAAGAAGTTGTTTTTCAGAACCTGTACTGACAATGCAGTAATCTAACCTAACAATTCCACAACTACTACCTTATACACACAAGTGTAAGGGGATAAGAATATGTACATAAAGATATATGAATGAGTGATGGTACAGAGCGGCATAGGCAAGATACAGTAGATGGTATTGAGTGCAGTATATACATATGAGATGAGTATGTAAACAAAGTGGCATAGTTAAAGTGGCTAGTGATACATGTATTACATAAAGATGCAGTAGATGATATAGAGTCCAGTATATACATATACATACGAGATGAGAAATGTAGGGTATCTAAACATTATATTAAGTGGCATTGTTTAAAGTGGCTAGTGACACATTTTTTCCATCAATTTCCGTTATTAAAGTGGCTGGAGTTGAGTCAGTGTGTTGGCAGCAGCCACTCAATGTTAGTGGTGGCTGTTTAACAGTCTGATGGCCTTGAGATAGAGGCTGTTTTTCAGTCTCTCGGTCCCAGCTTTGATGCACCTGTACTGACCTCGCCTTCTGGATGGTAGCGGGGTGAACAGGCAGTGGCTCGGGTGGTTGTTGTCCTCGATGATCTTTATGGCCTTCCTGTAACATCGGGTGGTGTAGGTGTCCTGGAGGGCAGGTAGTTTACCCCCGGTGATGCGTTGTGTAGACCTCACTACCCTCTGGAGAGCCTTACGGTTGTGGGTGGAGCAGTTGCCGTACCAGGCGGTGATACAGCCCGACAGGATGCTCTCGATTGTGCATCTGTAGAAGTATGTTAGTGCTTTTGGTAACAAGCCAAATTTCTTCAGACTCCTGAGGTTGAAGAGGCGCTGCTGCAACTTCTTCACAATGCTGTCTGTGTGGGTGGACCAATTCAGTTTGTCTGTGATGTGTACGCCGAGGAACTTAAAACTTGCTACCCTCTCCACTACGGTTCCATCGATGTGGATAGGGGGGTGTTCCCTCTGCTGTTTCCTGAAGTCCACAATCATCTCCTTTGTTTTGTTGACGTTTAGTGAGAGATTATTTTCCTGACACCACACTCCGAGGGCCCTCACCTCCTCCCTGTAGGCCGTCTCGTCGTTGTTGGTAATCAAGCCTACCACTGTTGTGTTTGGAGGATACTATTGTGTTAAATGCCGAGCTGTAGTCAATGAACAGCATTCTCACATAAGTATTCCTCTTGTCCAGATGGGTTAGGGCAGTGTGCAGTGTGGTTGCGATTGTGTTGTCTATGGACCTAATGGGGCGGTAAGCAAATTGGAGTGGGTCTAGGGTGTCAGGTAGGGTGGAGGTGATATGGTCCTTGACTAGTCTCTCAAAGCACTTCATGACGACTGAAGTGAGTGCTACGGGGCGGTATTCATTTAGTTCAGGTACCTTAGTTTTCTTGGGAACAGGAACAATGGTGGCCCTCTTGAAGCATGTGGGAACAGCAGACTGGGATAAGGATTGATTGAATATGTACATAAACACACCAACCAGCTGGTCTGCGCATGCTCTGAGGACGCAGCTGGGGATGCCGTCTGGGCCTGCAGCCTTGCGAGGGTTAACACGTTTAAATGTTTTACTCACCTCGGCTGCAGTGAAGGAGAGGCCGCATGTTTCCATTGCAGGCCGTGTCAGTGGCACTGTATTGTCCTCAAAGCGAGCAAAAAAGTTATTTAGTCTGTCTGGGAGCAAGACATCCTGGTCCGTGACTGGGCTGGTTTTCTTTATGTAATCCGTGATTGACTGTA
>NC_060183.1:440000-452500 GCF_021184085.1 Oncorhynchus gorbuscha
TAAAGAGAGGGGGAGAGAGGGGGAGAGAGAGAATGGTAGAGAGAGGGGGAGAGAGGGAATGGTAAAGAGAGGGGGAGAGAGAGGGAGAGAGAGAATGGTAGAGAGAGGGGGAGAGAGGGAATGGTAAAGAGAGGGGGAGAGAGGGGGAGAGAGAGAATGGTAGAGAGAGGGGGAGAGAGAGAATGGTAGAGAGGGGGGAGAGAGAGAATGGTAGAGAGAGGTGGGGAGAGAGAGAATGGTAGAGAGAGGGGGAGAGAGAGAATGGTAGAGAGGGGGAGAGAGAGAATGGTAGAGAGAGGGGGGAGAGAGAGAATGGTAGAGAGAGGTGGGGAGAGAGAGAATGGTAGAGAGAAGGGGAGAGAGAGAATGGTAGAGAGGGGGGAGAGAGAGAATGGTAGAGAGGGGGGAGAGAGAGAGAAGAGAGCAGAGAGAGGGGGAGAGGGGGAGAGAGAGAATGGTAGAGAGAAGGGGAGAGAGAGAATGGTAGAGAGAAGGGGGAGAGAGAGAATGGTAGAGAGGGGGGAGAGAGAGAATGGTAGAGAGAGGTGGGGAGAGAGAGAATGGTAGAGGTGGGGAGAGAGAGAATGGTAGAGAGAAGGGGGAGAGAGAGAATGGTAGAGAGAAGGGGGAGAGAGAGAATGGTAGAGAGGGGGGAGAGAGAGAATGGTAGAGAGAGGTGGGGAGAGAGAGAATGGTAGAGAGAGGGGGAGAGAGAGAATGGTAGAGAGAAGGGGAGAGAGAGAATGGTAGAGAGGGGGAGAGAGAGAGAGAAGAGAGCAGAGAGAGGGGGAGAGGGGGAGAGAGAGAATGGTAGAGAGAAGGGGGAGAGAGAGAATGGTAGAGAGGGGGGAGAGAGAGAGAGAAGAGAGCAGAGAGAGGGGGAGAGGGGGAGAGAGAGAATGGTAGAGAGAAGGGGGAGAGAGAATGGTAGAGAGAAGGGGGAGAGAGAGAATGGTAGAGAGGGGGGAGAGAGAGAATGGTAGAGAGAGGGGGAGAGAGAGAATGGGAGAGAGAGAGAATGGTAGAGAGAGGTGGGGAGAGAGAGACTGGTAGAGAGAAGGGGGGAGAGAGAGACTGGTAGAGAGAAGGGGGAGAGAGAGAATGGTAGAGAGAAGGGGAGAGAGAATGGTAGAGAGAGAATGGTAGAGAGAGGGGGAGAGAGAGAATGGTAGAGAGGGGGGAGAGAGAGAATGGTAGAGAGAGGTGGGGAGAGAGAGGGGGGAGCAGAGAGAGAGGGAGAGAGAGGAGGGGGAGCAGAGAGAGAGGGAGAGAGAGAGAGAGACAGAGAGAGAGAGTCAGAGAGACAGAGAGAGAGACAGAGAGAGAGAGAGAGAGAGAGAGAGAGAGAGAGAGAGAGAGAGAGAGCTACAGAGAGAGAGAGAGAGAGAGAGAGAGAGAGAGAGAGAGAGAGAGACAGAGAGAGAGAGCTACAGAGAGAGAGACAGAGAGACAGAGAGAGAGAGAGACAGAGAGAGAGAGAGAGAGACAGAGAGAGAGAGAGAGCTACAGAGAGAGAGACAGAGAGAGAGAGACAGAGAGAGAGAGAGACAGAGAGAGAGAGAGAGAGGTGACAGCATCCCCTCCCACATATGCCCCCCTAGGCACAACTATGACAACATAACCAACAAAAACGGGTCACAACTCCTGCAGCTCTGTCACACGCTGGGTATGTACATAGTCAACGGTAGGCTTCGAGGGGGTACTCTCTGTTATCCTGGTAGGTTAATGGTAGGCACCTATAGCTCATCTCTTGGCAGTAGTACTGTAGACTACTTTATCACTGACCTCAACCCAGAGTCTCTCAGGTGTTCACAGTCAGCCCACTGACACCCCTATCAGACCACAGCAAAATCACAGTCTACTTGAACAGAGCAATACTCAATCATGAGGCATCAAAGCCAAAGGAACTGAGTAACATTAAGAAATGCTATAGATGGAAGGAATGCAGTTTGGAAACCTACCAAAAAACTATTAGGCAACAACAAATTCAATCCCTTTTAGACAATTTCCTGGGTAAAACGTTCCACTGTAATAGTGAAGGTGTAAACCTGGCAGTAGAAAATCTTAACCGTATATTTGACCTCTCAGCTTCCCTATCAAATCTAAAAATCTCAAATAGAAAACCGAAGAAAATGAACAATAATGACAAATGGTTTGATGAAGAATGCAAAAATCTAAGAAAGAAATTGAGAAACCTGTCCAACCAAAGACATAGAGACCCGGAAAACCTGAGTCTACGCCTTCACTATGGTGAATCACTAAAACAATACAGAAATACACCACGGAAAAAGAAGGAACAGCACGTCAGAAATCAGCTCAATGTAATTGAAGAATCCATAGACTCTAACCACTTCTGGGAAAATTGGAAAACACTAAACAAACAACAACACGAAGAATTATCTATCCAAAATGGAGATGTATGGGTAAACCTCTTCTCCAATCTTTTTGGCTCTATAACAAAGAATAAAGAGCAAAAACATATACATGATCAAATACGGATCTTAGAATCAACTATTAAAGACCAGAACCCACTGGATTCTCCAATTACATTGAATGAGTTACAGGACAAAATAAAAACCCTTCAACCCAAAAAGGCCTGTGGTGTTGATGGTATCCTCAATGAAATGATCATATATACAGACAACAAATTTCAATTGGCTATACTAAAACTCTTTAACATCATACTTAGCTCTGGCATCTTCCCCAATATTTGGAACCAAGGACTGATCACCCCAATCCACAAAAGTGGAGACAAATTTGACCCCAATAACTACCGTGGAATATGTGTCAACAGTAACCTTGGGAAAATCATCTGCATTATTATTAACAGCAGACACGTATATTTCCTCAATGAAAACAATGTACTGAGCAAATGTCAAATTGGCTTTTTACCAAATTACCGTACAACAGACCATGTATTCACCCTGCACACCCTAATTGACAACCAAACAAACCAAAACAAAGGCAAAGTCTTCTCATGCTTTGTTGATTTCAAAAAAGCCTTCGACTCAATCTGGCATGAGGGTCTGCTATACAAACTGATGGAAAGTGGTGTTGGGGGTAAAACATACGACATTATAAAATCCATGTACACAAACAACAATTGTGCGGTTAAAATTGGCAAAAAACACACATTTCTTCACACAGGGTCGTGGGGTTAGACAGGGATGCAGCTTAAGCCCCACCCTCTTCAACATATATATCAACGAATTGGCGAGGGCACTAGAAAAGTCTGCAGCACCCGGCCTCCCCCTGCTAGAATCCGAAGTCAAATGTCTGCTGTTTGCTGATGATCTGGTGCTTCTGTCACCAACCAAGGAGGGCCTACAGCAGCACCTAGATCTTATGCACAGATTCTGTCAGACCTGGGCCCTGACAGTAAATCTCAGGAAGACCAAAATAATGGTGTTCAAAAAAAGGTCCAGTCACCAGGACCACAAGGATTTGGCTAAAAATACTTGAATCAGTCATAGAGCCCATTGCCCTTTATGGTTGTGAGGTCTGGGGTCCCCTCACCAACCAAGACTTCACAAAATGGGACAAACACCAAATTGAGACTCTGCACGCAGAATTCTGCAAAAATATCCTCCGTGTACAACGTAAAACACCAAATAATGCATGCAGAGCAGAATTAGGCCGATACCCACTAATTATCAAAATCCAGAAAAGAGCCGTTAAATTCTACAACCACCTAAAAGGAAGCGATTCACAAACCTTCCATAACAAAGCCATCACCTACAGAGAGATGAACCTGGAGAAGAGTCCCCTAAGCAAGCTGGTCCTGGGGCTCTGTTCACAAACACAAACACACCCTACAGAGCCCCAGGACAACAGCACAATTAGACCCAACCAAATCATGAGAAAACAAAAAGATAATTACTTAACACATTGGAAAGAATTAACAAAAAAACAGAGCAAACTAGAATGCTATTTGGCCCTACACAGAGAGTACACAGCGGCAGAATACCTGACCACTGTGACTGACCCAAAATTAAGGAAAGCTTTGACTATGTACAGACTCAGTGAGCATAGCCTTGCTATTGAGAAAGGCCGCCGTAGGCAGACATGGCTCTCAAGAGAAGACAGGCTATGTGCTCACTGCCCACAAAATGAGGTGGAAACTGAGCTGCACTTCCTAACCTCCTGCCCAATGTATGACCATATTAGAGAGACACATTTCCCCCAGATTACACAGATCCACAAAGAATTCGAAAACAAATCCAATTTTGAAAAACTCCCATATCTTTTGGGTGAAATTCCACAGTGTGCCATCACAGCAGCAAGATTTGTGACCTGTTGCCACGAGAAAAGGGCAACCAGTGAAGAACAAGCACCATTGTAAATACCTTTAACTATTTGTACATTGTATATATATATATATAATATGACATTTGTAATGTCTTTACTGTTTTTAAACTTCTGTATGTGTAATGTTTACTGTTAATTTTTGTTATTTTTCACTTTATATATTCACTTTGTATGTTGTCTACCTCACTTGCTTTGGCAATGTTAACACATGTTTCCCATGCCAATAAAGCCCTTGAATTGAATTGAATTGAGAGACAGAGAGAGAGAGTCAGAGAGACAGAGAGAGAGACAGAGAGAGAGAGAGAGAGAGACAGAGAGCTAAAGAGAGAGAGAGAGCAGAGAGAGGGCAGAGAGAGAGAGAGACAGAGAGCTAAAGAGAGAGCGAGAGCAGAGAGAGGGCAGAGAGAGAGAGAGAGAGACAGAGAGCTACAGAGGGAGAGAGAGAGCAGAGAGAGAGACAGAGAGAACGAGAGAGGGAGAAGGAGAACTCTTCTACCTTTTGAAACCATTGGCCCTTCTGCCTCTGGCTCCCCTCCTCCACCTTTTTTATGGTTGGAGTCTGGCTCTATGTGTTAATAGACAGGAGGCCTGGTGTCTTTAACAGTCTGGTTCTATGTGTTAATAGACAGGAGGCCGGGTGTCTTTAACAGTCTGGCTCTATGTGTTAATAGACAGGAGGCCTGGTGTCTTTAACAGTCTGGCTCTATGTGTTAATAGACAGGAGGCCTGGTGTCTTTAACAGTCTGGTTCTATGTGTTAATAGACAGGAGGCCTGGTGTCTTTAACAGTCTGGCTCTATGTGTTAATAGACAGGAGGCCTGGTGTCTTTAACAGTCTGGCTCTATGTGTTAATAGACAGGAGGCCTGGTGTCTTTAACAGTCTGGTTCTATGTGTTAATAGACAGGAGGCCTGGTGTCTTTAACAGTCTGGATCTATGTGTTAATAGACAGGAGGCCTGGTGTCTTTAACAGTCTGGTTCTATGTGTTAATAGACAGGAGGCCTGGTGTCTTTAACAGTCTGGCTCTATGTGTTAATAGACAGGAGGCCTGGTGTCTTTAACAGTCTGGTTCTATGTGTTAATAGACAGGAGGCCTGGTGTCTTTAACAGTCTGGATCTATGTGTTAATAGACAGGAGGCCTGGTGTCTTTAACAGTCTGGTTCTATGTGTTAATAGACAGGAGGCCTGGTGTCTTTAACAGTCTGGTTCTATGTGTTAATAGACAGGAGGCCTGGTGTCTTTAACAGTCTGGCTCTATGTGTTAATAGACAGGAGGCCTGGTGTCTTTAACAGTCTGGATCTATGTGTTAATAGACAGGAGGCCTGGTGTCTTTAACAGTCTGGTTCTATGTGTTAATAGACAGGAGGCCTGGTGTCTTTAACAGTCTGGTTCTATGTGTTAATAGACAGGAGGCCTGGTGTCTTTAACAGTCTGGCTCTATGTGTTAATAGACAGGAGGCCTGGTGTCTTTAACAGTCTGGCTCTATGTGTTAATAGACAGGAGGCCTGGTGTCTTTAACAGTCTGGCTCTATGTGTTAATAGACAGGAGGCCTGGTGTCTTTAACAGTCTGGTTCTATGTGTTAATAGACAGGAGGCCTGGTGTCTTTAACAGTCTGGATCTATGTGTTAATAGACAGGAGGCCTGGTGTCTTTAACAGTCTGGTTCTATGTGTTAATAGACAGGAGGCCTGGTGTCTTTAACAGTCTGGTTCTATGTGTTAATAGACAGGAGGCCTGGTGTCTTTAACAGTCTGGCTCTATGTGTTAATAGACAGGAGGCCTGGTGTCTTTAACAGTCTGGATCTATGTGTTAATAGACAGGAGGCCTGGTGTCTTTAACAGTCTGGTTCTATGTGTTAATAGACAGGAGGCCTGGTGTCTTTAACAGTCTGGTTCTATGTGTTAATAGACAGGAGGCCTGGTGTCTTTAACAGTCTGGCTCTATGTGTTAATAGACAGGAGGCCTGGTGTCTTTAACAGTCTGGCTCTATGTGTTAATAGACAGGAGGCCTGGTGTCTTTAACAGTCTGGCTCTATGTGTTAATAGACAGGAGGCCTGGTGTCTTTAACAGTCTGGCTCTATGTGTTAATAGACAGGAGGCCTGGTGTCTTTAACAGTCTGGCTCTATGTGTTAATAGACAGGAGGCCTGGTGTCTTTAACAGTCTGGCTCTATGTGTTAATAGACAGGAGGCCTGGTGTCTTTAACAGTCTGGCTCTATGTGTTAATAGACAGGAGGCCTGGTGTCTTTAACAGTCTGGTTCTATGTGTTAATAGACAGGAGGCCTGGTGTCTTTAACAGTCTGGTTCTATGTGTTAATAGACAGGAGGCCTGGTGTCTTTAACAGTCTGGCTCTATGTGTTAATAGACAGGAGGCCTGGTGTCTTTAACAGTCTGGCTCTATGTGTTAATAGACAGGAGGCCTGGTGTCTTTAACAGTCTGGCTCTATGTGTTAATAGACAGGAGGCCTGGTGTCTTTAACAGTCTGGTTCTATGTGTTAATAGACAGGAGGCCTGGTGTCTTTAACAGTCTGGTTCTATGTGTTAATAGACAGGAGGCCTGGTGTCTTTAACAGTCTGGTTCTATGTGTTAATAGACAGGAGGCCTGGTGTCTTTAACAGTCTGGCTCTATGTGTTAATAGACAGGAGGCCTGGTGTCTTTAACAGTCTGGCTCTATGTGTTAATAGACAGGAGGCCTGGTGTCTTTAACAGTCTGGTTCTATGTGTTAATAGACAGGAGGCCTGGTGTCTTTAACAGTCTGGTTCTATGTGTTAATAGACAGGAGGCCTGGTGTCTTTAACAGTCTGGCTCTATGTGTTAATAGACAGGAGGCCTGGTGTCTTTAACAGTCTGGCTCTATGTGTTAATAGACAGGAGGCCTGGTGTCTTTAACAGTCTGGCTCTATGTGTTAATAGACAGGAGGCCTGGTGTCTTTAACAGTCTGGCTCTATGTGTTAATAGACAGGAGGCCTGGTGTCTTTAACAGTCTGGCTCTATGTGTTAATAGACAGGAGGCCTGGTGTCTTTAACAGTCTGGTTCTATGTGTTAATAGACAGGAGGCCTGGTGTCTTTAACAGTCTGGCTCTATGTGTTAATAGACAGGAGGCCTGGTGTCTTTAACAGTCTGGCTCTATGTGTTAATAGACAGGAGGCCTGGTGTCTTTAACAGTCTGGTTCTATGTGTTAATAGACAGGAGGCCTGGTGTCTTTAACAGTCTGGTTCTATGTGTTAATAGACAGGAGGCCTGGTGTCTTTAACAGTCTGGATCTATGTGTTAATAGACAGGAGGCCTGGTGTCTTTAACAGTCTGGCTCTATGTGTTAATAGACAGGAGGCCTGGTGTCTTTAACAGTCTGGTTCTATGTGTTAATAGACAGGAGGCCTGGTGTCTTTAACAGTCTGGCTCTATGTGTTAATAGACAGGAGGCCTGGTGTCTTTAACAGTCTGGCTCTATGTGTTAATAGACAGGAGGCCTGGTGTCTTTAACAGTCTGGTTCTATGTGTTAATAGACAGGAGGCCTGGTGTCTTTAACAGTCTGGTTCTATGTGTTAATAGACAGGAGGCCTGGTGTCTTTAACAGTCTGGTTCTATGTGTTAATAGACAGGAGGCCTGGTGTCTTTAACAGTCTGGTTCTATGTGTTAATAGACAGGAGGCCTGGTGTCTTTAACAGTCTGGCTCTATGTGTTAATAGACAGAGAGACTGAAGTCTAATACACAAGCCAGAGCCTAAAGCATCTCAGCCTCACCACAGACTGACTGACCTTTATTGTAGGTTAAGTGTTGAATGTTGCTGTACAGGTACAAACGTGTCCAGACCGCGTTGACCCAGCAGAGTTCGTCGCTGCAGGACACCAGGATGCTGACAGAGTTTCTGGAGCGGGTGGAGCTAGAGGAGAGGGTGGAGCTAGAGGAGACCCAGGAGGCCAGGGGGAGGGGCTACAGCAGTAACCTTGGACAGGTGAGGCACAGAGTTTTACCTGCATGAAGTCACACCACACAACATACTACCTTAGGTACCCGAGGGTAAAACACCTCCTGTGTTTGTCTCCCAGCCTCTCCACAGTGAGATCAGCTCAGCTCTTACCCTGCTGGGTGATGGGGGTGGAAGCGATGGTGGGGAGCCCCTGATGGAGCCGCTGGGAAACCCTGTAGAGGACCTGCAGGAGGCAGTGGAGATGTTGAATGACACGGTCAGAGAGAGAGGACGATCACAGAATCACATCCATGATCAAGCCATCCAGACTATGATCCGACAGGTAGGACGGCCCCGGAGGGCCGACAGGTTCGGGTATTGTGAAGGTCCAGTGGTTGGTCTCACATCTACTGTACAGTATCCATAGCAACATGGTTGTTGCAGAAGAACAGTGAAAACTGTTTCCTTTAGTTTGTTTACTTGACAGAATAAACCAATCCCATGACTGACCCTAGTCTCCCTCTGCTGTCCCAGCTGGCTGTGCTGTCAGTACGTGTGGAGGACAGTCTGTGCTGCAGTAGAGAGCTGAACCAGGAACTCCTACAGAGAGAGAAAGACATGGCCATGCGCTGTGAACCAGAACAATGTGGACTAGAGGGACTGAAGAAACAGCAAGACCACCTAGAGGTGAGGGGGGCAAGAGGAACAGCAAGACCACCTAGAGGTGAGGGGGGCAAGAGGAACAGCAAGACCACCTACAGGTGAGGGGGGGGGGGGCTAGAGACACAGCAAGACCACCTAGAGGTGGGGGGGGGCTAGAGGAACAGCAAGACCACCTAGGTGAGGGGGTGGGGGGGGGCAAGACCACCTAGAGGTGAGGGGGTGGGGGGCTAGAGGAACAGCAAGACCACCTAGAGGTGAGGGGGGCTGAGGAACAGCAAGACCACCTAGAGGTGAGGGGGTGGGGCTAGAGGAACAAAGACCACCTAGAGGTGAGGGGGTGGGGGGCTAGAGACACAGCAAGACCACCTAGAGGTGGGGGGGGGCTAGAGGAACAGCAAGACCACCTAGAGGTGAGGTGGGGGCTAGAGGAACAGCAAGACCACCTAGAGGTGAGGGGGGCTAGAGGAACAGCAAGACCACCTAGAGGTGAGGGGGGACTAGAGGAACAGCAAGACCACCTTGAGGTGAGGGGGTGGGGGAGGCTAGAGGAACAGCAACACCACCTAGAGGTGAGGGGGGCTAGAGGAACAGCAAGACCACCTAGAGGTGAGGGGGGTGGCTAGAGGAACAGCAAGACCACCTAGAGGTGAGGGGGCTAGAGGAACAGCAAGACCACCTAGAGGTGAGGGGGGCCTAGAGGAACAGCAAGACCACCTTGAGGTGAGGGGGTGGGGGAGGCTAGAGGAACAGCAAGACCACCTAGAGGTGAGGGGGGCTAGAGGAACAGCAAGACCACCTAGAGGTGAGGGGGGGGGGCTAGAGGAACAGCAAGACCACCTAGAGGTGAGGGGGGGCTAGAGGAACAGCAAGACCACCTAGAGGTGAGGGGGGGGGGCAAGAGGAACAGCAAGACCACCTACAGGTGAGGGGGTGGGGGGCTAGAGGAACAGCAAGACCACCTAGAGGTGAGGGGGCTAGAGGAACAGCAAGACCACCTAGAGGTGAGGGGGGCAAGAGGAACAGCAAGACCACCTGAGGTGAGGGGGTGGGGGAGGCTAGAGGAACAGCAACACCACCTAGAGGTGAGGGGGGGCTAGAGGAACAGCAAGACCACCTAGAGGTGAGGGGGGGCTAGAGGAACAGCAAGACCACCTAGAGGTGAGGGGGGGGGCTAGAGGAACAGCAAGACCACCTAGAGGTGAGGGGGGGGGCAAGAGGAACAGCAAGACCACCTACAGGTGAGGGGGTGGGGGGCTAGAGGAACAGCAAGACCACCTAGAGGTGAGGGGGGGGGGCTAGAGGAACAGCAAGACCACCTAGAGGTGAGGGGGGGGGGGGGGCTAGAGGGACAGCAAGACCACCTAGAGGTGAGGGGGGCTAGAGGAACAGCAAGACCACCTAGAGGTGAGGGGGGGGGCTAGAGGAACAGCAAGACCACCTAGAGGTGAGGGGGTGGGGGGCTAGAGACACAGCAAGACCACCTAGAGGTGGGGGGCTAGAGGAACAGCAAGACCACCTAGAGGTGAGGTGGGGGCTAGAGGAACAGCAAGACCACCTTGAGGTGAGGGGGGCTGAGGAACAGCAAGACCACCTAGAGGTGAGGGGGGACTAGAGGAACAGCAAGACCACCTAGAGGTGAGGGGGGGCTAGAGGAACAGCAAGACCACCTAGAGATGAGGGGGTGGCTAGAGGAACAGCAAGACCACCTAGAGGTGAGGGGGGGCTAGAGGAACAGAAAGACCACCTAGAGGTGAGGGGGGCTAGAGGAACAGCAAGACCATCTAGAGGTGAGGGGGGTGGCTAGAGGAACAGCAAGACCACCTAGAGGTGAGCGGGGGCTAGAGGAACAGCAATACCACCTAGAGGTCAGGGCGGGGCTAGAGGAACAGCAAGACCATCTAGAGGTGAGGGTGGGGGGCTAGAGGAACAGCAAGACCACCTAGAGGTGAGGGGGGGGCTAGAGGAACAGCAAGACCACTTAGAGGTAGGGGGGCTAGAGGAACAGCAAGACCACCTAGAGGTGAGGGGGGCTCGAGGAACAGCAAGACCACCTAGAGGTGAGGGAGGGGGCTAGAGGAACAGCAACACCACCTAGAGGTGAGGGGGGCTAGAGGAACAGCAAGACCACGTAAGGGGGGGGACTAGGGGACTAGAGGGACTAGGGGACTAGAGGACTAGAGGGACTAAAGGGACTAGAGGGACTAGAGGACTAGAGGACTAGAGGGACTAGAGGACTAGTGGGACTAGAGTGACGAGAGGACTAGAGGACTAGAGGGACAAAAGGGACTAGGGGACTAGAGGACTAGAGGACTAGAGGGACTAGAGGTGTAGAGGGACTAGGGGAGCAGATAGACCATCTAGATGGACTAGAGGATCAGATAGACCATCTAGATGGACTAGAGGATCAGATAGACCACCTAGATGGACTAGAGGATCAGATAGACCATCTAGATGGACTAGGGGATCAGATAGACCACCTAGATGGACTAGAGGATCAGATCGACCACCTAGATGGACTAGAGGACTAGAGGACTAGAGGACTGGAGGAGCAGATAGACCACCTAGAAGGACTAGAGGACTAGAGGACTAGAGGACCAGAGGACTAGAGGGACTAGAGGACTAGAGGGACTAGAGGACCAGAGGACTAGAGGTCATGGAGGGACCAGAAGACTAGAGGACTAGAGGGACTAGAGGAGTAGAGGGACTAGAGGAGCAGATAGACCACCTAGAGGGACTAGAGGAGCAGATAGACCACCTAGAAGGACTAGAGGACTTGAGGACTAGAGGGACTAGAGGAGCAGATAGACCACCTAGAAGGACTAGAGGAGCAGATAGACCACCTAGAAGGACTAGGGGATCAGATAGACCACTTAGATGGAATAGAGGACTAGAGGCCTTGAGGACTTGAGGGACTAGAGGAGCAGATAGACCACCTAGAAGGACTAGAGGACTAGAGGGACAAGAGGATCAGATAGACCACTTAGATGGACTAGAGGATCAGATAGACCACCTAGATGGACTAGAGGACTTGAGGGACTAGAGGAGCAGATAGACCACCTAGAAGGACTAGAGGACTAGAGGGACTAGAGGATCAGATAGACCACCTAGAAGGACTAGAGGACTACAGGGACTAGAGGAGCAGATAGACTACCAAGAAGGACTAGAAGATCAGATAGACCACCTAGAAGGACTAGAGGACTAGAGGACTAGAGGGACTAGAGGATCAGATAGACCACCTAGAAGCACTAGAGGAGCAGATAGACCACCTAGAAGGACTAGAGGAGTAGAGGACTAGAGGACCAGAGGACTAGAGGGACTAGAGGACTAGAGGGACTAGAGGACTAGAGGTCTAGAGGACTAGAGGACTAGAGGGACTAGAGCACTAGAGGGACTAGAGGACTAGAGGACTAGAGGGATTAGAGGACTAGAGGACTAGTGGGACTAGAGGGACTAGAGGACTAGAGGCCTAGAGGACTAGAGGACTAGAGGGACTAGAGGACTAGAGGACTAGAGCACTAGAGGGACTAGAGGACTAGAGGACTAGAGGGATTAGAGGACTAGAGGGACTAGAGGGACTAGAGGGACTAGAGGACTAGAGGG